>NW_027505637.1:0-154772 GCF_021521415.1 Bidens hawaiensis
TACCCTATACCCATACCCGGTTATGCCCAATACCCGATACTAATTTTCTAATACCCGAAATAATACATGAGTTTTTATAGTATATTTTTATGTTTACTTCACAACTTTTTATGTTAAAGTTTTTTTAAAATGCATATTATTAAGTAAATAATTTGTATATAAGTGAATTTATGGTTTTTGTAATATAGTTTATTTTTTTTATAAAGTACAAAGTATATATAAATTTTAAACAAATTTAAAAATGAATAAAAAAGTTACAAATTCAAAACCAGGTATTAATATCCGGTCGTACCCAGACACATACTCGGTTCCAATACCCGGTTATACCCGAACCCGATCATACCCTACCCGGGTACATAAGGTTGAGTTTTTCTCCTCGATACCCTACCCGATTTTACCCGAACCCGGGTATTAGAAAAAACCCGATTTGTGCACCTCTAGCCTCATATATTTAAAGAGTGTGTGTTGATTATATATGTAAATCTTTTTTATTTGTGCAATAATCTATAAGCCCAATAAATACTTTTAAACCCAATAACCTCTAAAAATTTAAAACCCAATAAACATATTAGTAACTAGCCCAATTAACCTAATCTACTAAACCAATCTTCAATTCCTCATAACCCTTATTTATCATTAGTTCATCATTTACGTATTTTTAATTTTTGAATTTGAATAATTAAAAGCTTAATTGTTTGATTTGATCTTTAGAGTTTAGACTTTAGATAAGTAAATTATTTGTTTGTTATATTATTCATTTAGTGATTTAGTTAATTGCATGAATACTTGAACGGTTAATTACTTGAGTTAAAAGTGAATAGATCGTTTTGGTATGATAACTTTGTTTTGTTTATTGTTATCATGTTTATCGTTGATAATCATCTCTGCAATTATGTATATCTACTGATGTAGTCCTCATTTTTTTAACATATCTACTTATTCCAACTCTTTTTATAATAACCTTAGATTTGTTGACTTTCTATTATATGTACAACAGGGCCAATTTGTGAAATTTACTCTTAGTATATTAGGTTGGTAAGAAATCAATGTCACAAGAAGCTACACATCAGTATGTAATTTTTATATGATTTTTATTATTTATTAAAGTGTTTCTATCCAACAAATTTCCTTCACTCTTCCTATTGAAAAAAACCTTCAACTTGCTATGCATCAATATTATAAAAACAACTCGATTTAAGGGCTTCTTATAACTTGTATCCAGTTATTTATTGTCTTTTAACGAATTTAATACATTCATATACTAAACAATAAAAGAATTTAATACATTCATATACTAAACAAAATGATTCAATTATAATGTAAAATTAAAATGATTATATATATCCAAAATGTCAAATTTAAACAGAAAAAATATAGTTTTTAATAGTTGGCAAAAAATGTATATTACTTAATTTATTGGTCGAGATACTGTACAATGATGCCTTAACGTACAATAGGTACGCGAGACGTTCAAAGGCAAAAAACAAAGGCAAAAACCTAAAACGCTCAGAAAACGCTCACAAAAAACTAAAATACCCAGTCAAAAACCTAGAACGCTCAGAACACACTCAAAAACGGTTTTCGTGAAAATAAGTAAAAAAATGATCGATTAACGATCCAAAACTGCTTTTTTCGGTGAACCAATGATTAATTGGATATGTATTGACGATTCCGAGATGTTGGGATATGATTTCATGGATCGACTCGTGAAAAAAGAGTATTCGCGTACCTATTGTACGTTAAGGTTTTATTGTATTGGATCTTTTGCCCTTAATTTATAACCTCATTTTTAAGAAATGAACCAAATTTAGCATCAATTAAAGAGGAAATTTCTCAACCATTTAAATGTGATAGTGATCGAAAACATTTTTTTTTTCTGTATTCTTCTCATCTCTTTCCTGTACTCAAACTACATATATCTTTCTTATCATTATATACAAAGCTTTTGTGATAGTTCCAGTTTTCAAACAATTATAATAGGTCAATGGCATCTTCATCCACATCTTCTCACTCGGCTTCTTCATCTTTGTCATGGAATCATGATGTGTTCCTCAGTTTCAGAGGAGAAGACACACGTAAGACTTTTGTGGATCATCTCTACACAAGTCTTGTGGAACATGGGGGTCAACACTTACAAGGACGATGTAACACTTCCTCGGGGTGAATTAATTGGTCCAGCCCTCTTAAAGGCTATCCGAGAATCACGAATTGCTATCATCATATTCTCGGAAAACTATGCTGATTCTTCTTGGTGCTTGGATGAGCTTGCGTATATTATGAAATGCATGAATGAGAGAGGACAAATTGTTTTGCCCATATTCTATCACGTGGATCCCTCGGATGTTCGTAAACAAAAAGGGAAGTACGGAGAAGCGTTTGCCAAACATGAGTTGGAGAATAACAACAAAGTTGAATCTTGGAGACAAGCATTGTTAGGTGCTGGTAATATTTCTGGATGGGTACCCAAGGACACCGCAAATGGGTAATTTTCGTATTCGTGTTTGCAAGCTTTTGTGCATAAGATGTTAAACTCAATCTAACAAGTTTTATTTCAAAATAAAAGGCTGATAATTTAAAACCATGGATGCAAATGTATCTGAACAATATAAAGGTTCACTATAAGATACAAGTATTCTTTTCATAATAAAAAGATTCATTTCTATTAAGTTGAAAATTAATGAATTTATAAAGTCTTAACTTTTTTGTTGTTTTACTCGAGTGTTTTGGTTTCTAACCCGTCCCGTGCCCATTTTGCTTTACCCTTTTCTTTTCGAAACTATTAAGTCTATCCAAATTAATATTGTTATAGTCTACTTTTGATATCGCCTTTACACTCCGCACGAGTTTATGTTAGTAATTGTTGTGTATCAAATGTGCAGGCACGAGTCAGAGTTTATAAAAGAAATTGTTCAAACAGTTTCGGATAGGTTGTATTCATTAATTCCAAGTGCAGATGAATACATTGGAATTGTGGCTCGTGTACATGATTTGAAAATAAAGCTAGAACTTTGGCAAGGTAGTGTGCTCATGATTGGAATTTGGGGGTGTCGGTGGTAGTGGTAAGACTACTCTGGCATCTTCTCTTTACGATGACATCTCAGGCAAGTTTGATGGATGTTGCTTTCTAGAAAATACACGGGAGAAATCAAGTAAGAATGGCTTGGAAAAATTGCAAGAAATAGTCCTCTATAGTGTTTTGAAACAAAAAAAAGTTAAAATCTCAAGAGTCGAGGAAGGAAGACGCATAATAAAGAGAAACTTATTTCATAGAAAGGTCTTGATTGTTCTTGATGATGTTGATGATAGCAAGCAACTAGACGCGTTAGTTGGATCGCATGATTGGTTTGGTGAAGGAAGTCGTATAATAATCACTACTAGAGATGAGAATTTATTAAATTCTCATAAGGTAAATATGATACACCATACTAGCTTGTTAGATGATAAAGAGGCTATTGAGCTCTTTAGCCAGCGTGCACCTCGGGGCGACAGAAATATAGAAGAATATGAGCTGCTTTCAAAGGGCGTGGTTTCTTATGTTCGTGGTCTCCCGTTAGCACTAATAGTTCTCGGTTCTTTTCTATGTGACAAAGATATAAATGAGTGGAAGAGCGCATTGGCTAGATTGAAAGAAGTCCCAGATGCTGATATTTTGAAAACACTAAAAATCAGCTACGACGGACTTAAACAGGTTGAAAAAACATTGTTCCTTGATATAGCATGTTTCTTTAGAGGAAAGTTTAAAGGTCCTGCAATGGAAATCTTTGATGCTTGTGGTCTTTACCCTGTTATAGGTGTAAAAGTGTTGATACAAAAGGCTCTCATAACCATTTCAAAAGGTACATTTGAAATGCATAATTTGGTACAAGAAATGGCACATTACATTATTAATGGAGATCTCCTTAACAATCCTGAAAAACATAGTAGAGTTTGGAAGGAGAACGACGCTCGAAACATATGGGCTATGGATGCAACAAAGGTAATAGTTGATCTAGACACACATATACCTATAACTGATAACAGTTAAATGAGAATCATTTGACATATTTAAGTCACATGTGATTATGTCTATGCATTGAATTTAATGAAAACCACAAAGGAGTTCAAAATCATAAACTTAAATTTTAATTCATAAGTAAATTGTCACATGTTCATAATCCATATTTTGGTCATTTGTTGCCATTCTTGAGTCTTTTGTGTCTACCGATCAAGAACATAAAGTAATGATTATTTATTCCTGTAGGTTAACCAAAGATAATAATGGAATGGTAATGAGCATTTTCATTCCATCGTCAATTCCATTCCCCTTCCATCCATTATCCCTCGTCCATTCCATTAATACATAACAAACACTCCCTCAATTCCGAACTCAATTGACCGGATTTGTTTCTCTACGACAGGAACTTGGCAACATCGAAGCAATAGTTTTTAGATCCTCTATGTATGATTCACTATCGAGGAATAACCATGAAGTAGTTGCAAACATGAAGAAACTTCGGTGGATTGAATGGACGGTTTATCATGGGGGTTCATTTCCAAGAAATTTCCCACCTGGGGAGCTTCGTTGTCTAATATTTAGTGGCCCTCAACGACAACTTTGGAAGGGTTATAAAGTAAGCTCGTATTCTTTAGTTAATTAGACTTTGTTCCATTTATTTGACAAACTGAACAATTTATCAAATAACAAATGACTAGCAGGCCTAGAGAGTCCCTAGATATATAGGCAAATGAATTAGTCATGTGATAAATTTTAGATGAGTTATATTTATATTAAGCGAATAAATCCCAGCCCGATCGAATTTTGTGAACACGTGAGCTTTTCACGAAGTGTAGAAGTGCATTTTTTCATTAACTTTGGATAAAAATATTCATATCTAACATATGTTAATATAAGTAATCAAGAAAGCCTTTGAGCACATATGTGTTTCTACAAGTATGCATGATTTTTTTTAATTTTTTTTATCTATGTATAGAATTGAACTCTTCATCAATAAACATTTAACTCATCTGACTACTATGCAACAGTTTCTGCCAAAATTGAGGATGATCAAACTTCAGACTTTGGATAACCTAACCAGGACACCAGATTTTCGTGGAGTTCCAAATCTTGAGAAATTCATGCTTCTTGATGTTTGGAGTTTAAAAGAGCTTCATCCATCAATTGAAGGCCTTGAAACACTTGTTTACTTAAGTGTGGAAATCTGTTACAATTTCATGAAGTTTCCACCCGTTAGCGTTATAAAGAAACTCAAGACTCTTATAATTTCAAATTGCAATAAACTGTCAAAGAGTCGAAAAGAAGTCTCTTGCTTTGAACAATACCATACAAACATTTTTGTAAAGTGTTTGTCGTGTTGGCGCGGCAATGCAAATGACAATGAACTTAAAGATGATGTAGCAGAGCCTTTATTACTTCACAAGGTCAGGAACCATATATGCTTACAACTTATCAGCGCATGCTTAAGAAAGTTGATTCTAAGACATTGCAATTTGGGAGACGAAGACATTGACTATGATGTTTGGGATTTACCCAATTTACAAGAACTTGATCTATCAATCAACGCATTCTCACGATTAGATTTTAACATCTTGAAACTTCCCCGGCTCAAATGGCTCGATGTCTCAGAGTGCAAAAGCCTTGTAGAATTGTCATGGCTCCCATCAAGTATAGCTTCTCTTAGAGCGGATTGGTGTGACTCACTAAAAATGGTTGGAGATACATCAAACTGTAAATGGTTGTGGAATGTCTCATTTTTTGGGAGGAATAATGGAGTAAGCACACTTGGTGGTGACACGGTACTACATTCGTTGCTTGAGGTTGGTTACGCTTTTTTTAGTTATATAATCTATATATTAACCTAGACATATATAAACATACACGCTTACATTATAAATCATCTCACTCATAGCAGAGTTGTAGATCTGTTTGTAAGGTCTTGGGAAGGGTATGATAAAGACAAACTTTTTCTATCCCAGGGGGATAGGGGGATAGAGCGGCTGCTCCCACTGAAACACTGACTCAAAAAATAAACATACGGACATATACGAGTAATATTAACCGATACTCAGAAAATATGTTTGATTTTGGTGGCAGGGAAATGCTATTGAAGATCACTTCATCAGTTTCACCCATTCCGCAGGGCACCACATTCCAAAGAGGTTTGTAGATAGATTGGTTAGAGGGAAGTCATATACATTGCAGCTTCCACCTAATTGGTACAATGACTATTCTGGGTTATTAATATGCAATGCCAACAACTACTATGCTCTGTCTTTTATGATAACAATGAAGCATGAGCTAGACAAAGATTCTCGATCTGAGGTTTGGAAAGAGTCTGATGAAGCACCGGAGTCTTATTTTAATTCGACATATGTTGGATATATTTCCTTTAACTCGTTAATGAGGCACGGCGCAAGGTTGAAGTTGGCTTACAATATTATTTCCTTTACCATAGGCCCTAACTATGAGACTTCTTATGAAGGCGAGAGTCGATTTGTAGCTGAACTTGTTCCTAGAAAAACTAAAGATGATCATGCGGTGGGGAACAACAAAAGTCTCAACGGATAGCTCACAATATTATGACGAGGAGCGTGAATATGGAAAGATGTTTACAATCCAATGTCATACAGAGTCTTCTGTCAAGATCTTATGGCGTCCTTGCTACTGGTACTAGATCATGGGCGGACCTACCCTTGTGCTAGGGGGTCAGCCGTGCCATGTGAGAAAAATAAATTAGTACTATTATAGTGTTTGCGATAGTCAACTAAGTATCAACCCAAAAAATTTCCGATCATTCTGAGAATTTCTTGGGTCCACCACTGATCAAGATTGCATGTAATACGTATGGGATGATTAAGATCGATCTGCTTAACTAAACCCGAGTCCCACAAACCTATTTTTACAAGTCCCACTATTCACAGGTTTGTAGTTCTTGCTTTCAACTCTTTAATGTGTATAGTTGTCATTAAGTGATGCTTTACCTGAATTTGCTTTTATAAATCGAAGTCTACAAAAATAGCATTGCTAATTAGGTCTTCCATCTCTTTCATTTACCTATATGCAACACATCAAAAATAGAACTAAAGTTATTTAGATCTATTGAGTTACATATATGTAGCTTTATCGTGCTCATCGGGTTCTTCGTATTTTTCATTTTTCATGTTCTTCATCTGTGTGTACCGAAGAAGAAATCACTGAAAATAATTGTGTTGAATATTGATGCTGTATTCATGATTTGGAGAGGTTTTAATAACTAATGAATTGAGAGAAATACAAGTGACTAGAATAATAATATTACAACCAAAAGGTAGTGAGATGCAATTTTACGAACAATCTTTTGAAAAGAAGAATTTCAAAAATAAACTTATAACTTGTGATTGCATATTGATGTTTACTTACCATTTAGTGTATATTTATAATCTTCGACGATAATATATAGCTCGTTTGATGCCATGAACAATATCGCGGTGGTTATAGCTCAAATTATAGCCGTTATTTTTATAGATACGTTAAATTCGGATATGAAAATATAAATAGATCTTACAAGACAATGATCATTTGTTATGTTCATTTCTTTGAAACGAGCTCCCCCGTTCAAGAAAACCTTAGAGCATATTTAAGGAGTCCACTCGACGGATAGTTTGTATTATTTTTTTTATAAAGCATTTGTAATTTTTTAGAAGTATATTTTTCAAAATTTAGTATTTTATTAATGTTTGTTATTGTTATTCTTATTCCAGCTGTCCCTTTATATAATTTAAGATTTGTTTGACTTTTTTGTAGTGTTTTTTTTTTTATAGTAATAGGTAGCGGTAGGTAAGCAGGGGCGGTTTGGGCATAGGGTAATGTGGATGACCGGCCGGGACACTTAATTTTTGGGGGCATAATTATTTTTAAATATATTTTTATGGAAAAGAAATATGTATATTTATTGTAGAAACGTGAAATGAATCTGACCTGACCCATGACGATGTTTCCACGGACTTCGAGATGAACGAACCACGACTTGCTTGCTTCTGCTCCGACCGCTGCTATGATCTGCTGTGACTTTTGGGGGTGTGGAGGTGACCGCTAAGAAATCCAGAGGATCTCTTGTTCACAGACACAAAAATATGGTGGTGGCTCTTATTGAGCTCTTTTCCAACCCTTGATAAGGAGGTGGAGACCTTCTTATATAGGGAGCCTCATGGCCACCATCATGGTACCCTAATGGGCCTAGCCCAGTTAGGGTTACCTCCACAAAACCCCCTCAGCCCAATAACAAATGTATTAGCCCATATAATAAAATAAGCCCAAAACATAATAAATTAGGGTTCTTAGTACCATACCCCGACACTACCAATCAAGAAGTGGATATTTTGCAGTTTCCTTTAAAAGAATTGTCAGATGCAACTAACGGATTTTCTGATGAGAGTCTCATTGCAAAGGGTGGGTTTGGGAAGGTCTATAAAGGCGTATCTGTAAAACATGGCAACGTCGCCATAAAGATGTTGGATCCTCGGCTAGGCCAAGGAGACCATGAATTTAAAACAGAGGTTGCTTTACTTTCAGTTTATAAACATGAAAATATTGTCTTCCTTCTCGGATTTTGCGATGAAGATGGGCAAAAGATACTTGTTTATAAGTATGAAAGCAACGGAAGTCTGGACAAACACTTAAAGCGGACAGATCTAAACTGGATCCAACGACTTCAGATTTGCCTAGATGCAGCCAAAGGGTTGCAATATCTTCATGATGATAATGGAGCTCATCAAAGAGTTCTCCACCGTGACGTCAAAAGTTCGAATATACTTTTGGATGAGAACTTGAAAGCTAAAATCTCTGATTTTGGCTTGTCCAGAATGGGTCCCGTGAATATGCACTCTACCTTTCTTATCTCCAATGCTTGTGGCACAATTGGGTATATAGACCCAGAGTACTTGAATAACGGTTTTCTCACACAAAAGTCTGATGTATATTCTTTTGGGGTTGTGTTGTTTGAAGTTTTGTGTGGAAGGCTCACACGTGTTAGAGAGTACACGGACGTGCGTCGTAATTTAACTGTTTGGGTCAAAATACATTTCAAAAGGAAAACATTATTGGAGATAATTTATCCCGATTTACAGAAAGACATAAACATGGCTTCCTTAGTTACATTTTCAACCATTGCCTACCAATGTTTGATGAGTGGAAATGAACGCCCAACAATGAAGACGGTCGTGGAAGAATTGCAGAATGCTCTTGCTAAGGTATGTTATTACGTCTATTATTAAATTTAACTTTTTTGTTGTATTTTTTTAACCACCCGTGTATTACACGGGCTATACCCTAGTTAGTAATAAAATAATTCATAAATTTTTTCTACACGAAAGAGGATGTAAATTTGTGTATAAAATAGATGATACATATTTCTTTATATAAAGGACTTAGAGGTGTGCATGAACAGGTTTGGGTTAAATCCAAATAAAAACCAAAGTCAGTTTTAAAAACCGCTTGGTTTTGGCTTTTCTGGGTTTGGTTTGCCATTTAGGCTTGAAAGTTTTGGACCGGAAAAACAATTATGTTACATATGGGCACACATGTTTTTGTTAATTACTAATTAATTGATAACTATTCATTTGGTCTTGAATATATGGGTTACCCTGTTTGTTAATTTCTTATATAAATATTTTAAATTCGAAAAAGAAAATGAAAATCAGTTAATTCAGTTGGTCCTCCCCCCCCCCCCTTTTGTTTTTTTATTGTTTTATTTATGTCCAAAACCGAAACCAAACTGAAAATTTGGTCTTTACGAAAATATATATAAATCGATCCAAATCGATTTTCATTTGGTTTTGGTTATTTCGGTTTCAATTCGCTTTATTGGTCCTGTTCACACCCAACCATCATAATAATTGGGATGAACACTACTAGGGGTGTTCATCGGATCGGATAACGGGTTATTCGGGTTATTCGGTTCGGATTGTTCGGATTTTAAAATTTCAGAAGCCTATCCGAAATCCAATTCGGACTTTCCTATCCGATCCGAGTTAAACTTCAAACCAAAAGCCTTTGTGTTCCCAAAAGCCCACCGCACATCAACATGCTCCATTATCCTTAATATAGCTGCATAAATTTGACATTATCCTCAATACGGATGGCGGGTGGAAGATAGTGGATAGCGTGCAGCGACGGACGGAGGGTGGACGGCTAAGAGGGCAGTGACGGCTGAGAGGGCGGTGGGTGTAGTTGCTGCTAGGTCATATTTTTGATATGAAATGAGTTATCATCTGTTACTGCTAGGTTTTGTTAATATTAGTGGGCTTTGGGCTGGGTTGGGTTATAAAAAAAACTAATAAAAATAAATGGTATTTTAATCGGATTATTCGGATATCCGAATAATCCGAACTATCCGAAATTTTTTAAAATCCATATCCGTATCCGATCCGAATCCGAATTAGTTATTCGGATATTCGGATCAATCCGATCCGAAATATCCGAATAAGAATTTGGATCGGATTAATCGGGTTTCGGTTTCGGTTCGGATTTCAGATTTATTCGGATTTCGGTTTTCCTGAACACCCCTAAACACTACATCTCTTTGTGAAAGAGTACAACAAATGAGATGCATAACTTCTGTCGACTGTATAATTGGAAAAACTTAGTCAATACACACGAATACTCTGCAGTAAGCAAGTGTCGTCACTATTGTGCATAGTTAATATTGTCAAGCTAAGTCACTAGTGAATTAAGTTACAATGGCTTGATATTAACGTACTACTGGTGAATGGTGATTAAGTTGTTATACATTGTTTAGAGGCTGTTTGTTTACATCTGATTCATTCAGACTTCATACTGTTTGGTTCCAAACAGAAAAACATCTGAATAACTAGGAAATTATGTCTGAATCATTTAGACTTGTTGTTGTTGTTTAATGGAACAGATGCTCATTCAGACCTGACTCATTCAGATCTAAATGAACCAAACAGTTACTAAGCTCACTTGCCACTACTAAACCATGTTGCCACTAATCATTGATTGTCACTAATAATCAATAGCGACTTAGTATGATAATTAATTACTATATATTAAAAGTCATTTTTCTTGCCACTTTTTACCCGCCATCTTATTCGAAGCAACTTCCTATGAAGCTTCAATAAGGTAGAATAAAATTTTCTCGCACTGATCGGACATCTGCCCCAGGGAACCCTCATTGTTTAGAGGCGAAAGGTTCCTTAGTGCCCAAAGTCGTCCTCAACAATCGATTGTGTATTCCACACCTTTTAACACTTCACATGTTTTCATATGTGTTCTCATTTGGTCATGCGAAAGTCCAATTATACTAAAAAATACTCCCTCCGTCCCAGTCAAAGTGTCTTAGTTTGAAAATCACAAACTTTAAGGTAGATTAAATTATTGTTTTTTTTTCTTAGCAAATGACAATAATGCGCTTGAAAATTGGGTCTATAAATATTGTTTATTAATGTTAGTTGTGTGTGTTTAATGGTAAACTTGGAAATTGGCTAATAAATTTTGGAAGTGCACATTTGTAATGAGACAAATAAAAGAGAAAATATAGACACTTTTAATGGGACGGGAGGAGTAACTTGATAACCATAAAAATCACCAACACCACATTTTTGGAATCCATTTGTTTTGGCTGTAGGAGGTAAGAGTGTAAACGAGTTGAGTGGCTAGTAACATGGTTTGCTAAAACCTAAATTGAGTATAAGTTTTTTTATTATGATTTATGATTATATATAACCATAACAAATAATGTATATTATTTTCATAAAATTTATAAAACATTTATGGATTTATATATAAAACAGTTACAAATAAATTATATAATTAATAATCAATCATTTTTAGCATATTGTAAATCGGACTCACTCGAGTTATATATTTTGTTTTCTCCTGAGCAAAACTTAAGCTTTAAGATATACTGAAGGTCATTGGCATGTATAGATAAAGTTAGTTAACCAGATTAATTAATACTTCGTTTAATCAAATCGTTTGCTCTTATTTATATTATAGTATGTCTGTTTTATTATATCCACTAACAAAAGTTGTTGGATGTATTACTAATAGGCACAAAGTCGTTATGATGGTGACTTTGCTGCTCATCTCCGAGGACAATCAAGGTAGTTTGGTTTCCCTTAGTGCTTCAAATATTTATTAACATGCAGATTTATTATAAATATGTAACTTTGTATATAAAATATGAGTGAATTATGGTTTTCGTCTCTGTGGTTTGTCCAAATATGCGGTTTTAGTCCAATAATTTCAAATTTGCGATTTTTGTCCATGTGGTTTCATTCCATTCGCAATTAAACCCAACTCCACTAGCCCCATTAGGTCTGGTCGTTAAGCCCATCAGCGTCCCCTCACGTGAGGAGCCGTTTTGTCCCTTTTCTCCCCCAAATAAACCCCAACCTTAATCCGCAAGCCCTCCTCAAGTGAGGGGTTGGGTGTATTTGGGAAAAAAAAGGACAAAATTGCCCTCAAGTGAGGGGCACACTGATGAGTTTAACTATTAGACTTAACGGCGTTAGTGGGTTTGGGTTTACTTGCAAGTGAAATAAAACCACGGGGAAGAAAATCGCAAATTTGAAACTATTTGACTAAAACCGCATATTTAGACAAACCACAAGAACAAAAACGGTAGTTTACCCATAAAAAAATTATTGCTTTGTCAACTATGCATTTACCGTATGATAATAAATATATTAAGTGCACCCTTTTCATATTTATAACTAGGAAACTTACCAAGAGTTATCCTACACTATTTTTTTTATTAAGTGCGATGGCATC
Organism: Bidens hawaiensis; assembly: GCF_021521415.1. NCBI lineage: Eukaryota > Viridiplantae > Streptophyta > Magnoliopsida > Asterales > Asteraceae > Bidens > Bidens hawaiensis. Next base: position 12,770 of record NW_027505637.1, read on the forward strand.
CAAGATGTATTTACAGTAATTAATTCGAAAATACTGATTAAAAACATTATATCATATATTTTTTTTCATATAACTTTCAGCTTACTACAATAAAAGCCTTGCCAATGACCACCATTACAACATATCAATTATAAGTAATATCTTTCTAATGTGTAAAATTTTAGTAACTGCATTTTTGTTAATCAATTTCAAACAACTCAACAGGTTATCGCAGACATCCTCTTCTTCTCCATCGTGGAAGTATGATGTCTTTATTAGCTTCAGAGGAGAAGATACACGCAAGACATTTGTAGATCATCTCTTCTTCACTCTACAAGATCGACAAATCTTAACTTACAAGGAAGATGAGCAACTTCATAGAGGAGAACTCATTGGCCCATCTCTCTTTACGGCTATTCAAGAATCAAGGATAGCCATCATTGTTTTCTCACAAAATTATGTTAATTCGTCTTGGTGCTTGGATGAACTTGCATTTATCATGAAAAACAGGGATGAGAGAAGGCAAACCGTTATACCTATATTTTATGACGTGGAACCCTCAGAACCAAGAAAACAAACAAGGTATTATGGAGAAGCGCTTGCCCGACATGAGTTGGAAAACAGGAACAAAGTTGAATCTTGGAGAGAAGCACTTGTGAAGGCTGGTAACCTTTCTGGATGGGACCTTCGGACCGTGGCCAATGGGTAATTTTCTTCTTGATTTCTTCAAATATATATATACATAAGGCATTAATTATAACAATAATCTTATTCTCTTTCATTACTTATTAGAAAAAAAAATATGTCTTTGTGATGGCAATTATATTAGCAATATTAGGCACACGAACACGAAAAATGATATCAACTAAGATCGACCATTTTTATTTATTATAATTTTTGACACGCTAATTACATAATCCTAACAATCAATTTATATTAAATACACCATAGCACAACTCCTATCACTTAACTTTTTAATCTAGTCGGACTCTTTCTTCACATGAGCAACTGATTAGAATTGAAATCACCGCCACGGTCAATTTGTAGCGTCTTTACAACATAGGAGCTTTCTTTCTTAACCTGCACTGAAGTGTATGTTAAGCACTTAATGAAATATATGCTTTTTTTTGTGTGCATATCATGAGCTAATTATCTCATTTATGAAATGTACAGGCATGAAGCAAAAGCCATCAGAAAAATTTGTGATGACATTTCACATAAATTGCTTAATTAATAACATGTACTTAAGCAAGTGCTAAAGTAAGTGTCAACATACGTCATGAATTCGGAGGTTGCTGCTTTGTCAAAAATGGGCCAAATCGAGAATGCATGGCTTAAAAACATTACAAGAGAAAATTCTCTCAAATGTTCTGAAATCAAAAGTGATGTTAAAGTGCAATGAACAAGGAATATACGAGATCGAGAGAAGATTATCTCAAAACAATGTATTAATTGTCCTAGATGATGTCGATCACATTGACCTCCTAAAGATGTTAGTTGGATCCATAAACTGTTTGGTAATGGAGCCGAGTAATAATCGTTCACCACTAGGACCCAAGATCTGTTGAATGCTTCAATGATTATGGTTTACAAGTTGGAGTATCTTGGATAGACTTACATGTATCCCAATTGATGAAATTTTGAATAAACTTGAAACTCATGATGATGGAGTAGCTAGAAATGTTTTATGTAGGAACCGAATTCGTGAATTGAGTAAATAAACAGAAAATTAACAAACAGTTTTATTACTCATACAATACAATACAATAATCTGAAATACAATACAGAATCAAAGAAATAAACCAAATACAATACGAACAAGAAAAAAAAAATAAACGATTTGGCAGAGGATCGTGTTGAACACGGGGCCCCTTAAAACAATATTTCGAGTCTCCCAAGAGAACTCGTTGTTTCCCAGGGTACAACAGCCGGAGCAGTAGTACTGCCGGAGTTAACCGTAAACCTGAAAAAGGTTCGAATAAAAGAAACCAGAAATGTAGAAGAAGAAGAAGTTGGATAAACCTTGCAACAATGCTTGTGTTGTGTGTAAGGTTTGGTGTGTGTTGCAACTTAGTTTACCTCTCTATTTATAGAGGAAAAACAAGGCACAAGTTTTCCATCCCACCAATGTGGGATACACCACTATAGTATTTTCTTTCATAATACACACAATCACACATCGATATCTTATTCATCAATGTCTATTAGTGTACATTTGTTGTGTCATAACAACCTACTAATGCACACGTAACAAATTTTCCAACAATCCCCCACATGAATGGAAATCGATTCTTTGAAGTAAGTTTTAGCAGTTGAGTATTGCCGGATAGGTAGGTGTTACCCTTTGAACCTTCCGTTGTGAAGCATACTTAGCCTCCTAGCGGTTTGTAGCCGCGATGACTTTGAACAGACCCCATTTGTGTAGACAACAATATGCCTTCACACAATACTCTCCCTGGTTTGGTCAACCCCTCATTCTTGTGTCCGTAATGGTCATGGATCACGGTCCTGGTTCTGCGAGAGCTCTAGGAAATTGCGCCTCCCCACAATTCCATTCGAAGCGACCACACTTCTCTCTAACATAGGTGATTCCCATGAATCATTAAAAGCATCATGGTTATTTTCACTTAACCTTAATATGCTTAACCTCTCCCAGATGTCACTGGTTTTAGGGTACTCCCTAGGAGAAAGGACTAGGAAGTTCAAGACTCCCTTTGGTTTTGGGGTACTCCCCCACAGTGACTGCCTCTGGTCATATGATTAAGTTTTCCTATTGAACTTAGCTCTTGGGATCTCCAGTCTGCTAAGTTATGTTTCCCTCATACTTCCTTTATCGCGGGCTTTAGTCCCATTCCTCTCGACAACTTATAAAATTTATCCGTGCTTAAGCCTTTTGTTAACGGGTCTGCAATGTTATCTTCTGACCTCACATGGTCAATCGTGATAACACCCGTTGACAGTAGTTGTCGTATCGTGTTATGTCTACGTCTCATATGCCTTGATTTGACATTATACATTGAACGTTGAGATCTACCAATTGCAGACTCACTGTCACAATGTATGCAAATTGCCGACAATTGCTTTGGCCATTGTGGAATGTCTTCCACGAATTGACGTAACCATTCTGCCTCTTTCCCAGATTTGTCTAAGGCAATGAATTCAGACTCCATTGTGGATCTAGCAATTACAGTTTGTTTGGATGATTTCCAAGATATTGTTGCCCCACCAAGTAGGAACACGTACCCACTTGTTGATTTGGAATCTTTCATATCCGAAATCCAGTTCGCATTAGTATACCCTTCGATCACAGCTGGATGGTTGGTATAATGCAAACCATAGTCTCTTGTGTATCTTATGTATCTAAGCACCCTTATAATAGCTTTCCAATGTTGAACACTTGGATTGCTAGTATATCTACTTAGCCTACTCACCGCGTATGCTAAATCGGGTCTCGTACATGTCATGAGATATATTAGACTTACAATGATTCTTGAATACTCTAATTGAGCAACCGGCTCAGCTCTATTTTTACATAGATGTAGAGTAGTGTCAACAGGAGAACGAGCCACTCGCTTGTCTTCCTTGTTGAATTTTTCAAGAATCTTGTCGACATAGTATGCTTGACTCAAAGTAAGACCTTCTTTGGTTTTAATGATTTTTATTCCAAGAATAGTATCAACTAAACTCATGTCTTTCATGTCAAATCGTGCCTTTAACATGTCTTTTGTAGATTGAACCATTTTATCATTACTCCCAATGATAAGCATGTCATCCACATAAAGGCATAAAATAACATAACCTCCATTTGTGTTTTTAACATAAACACATTTATCACACTCATTAATTTTGAAACCATTGCCAATCATGACTTGGTCAAACTTTTGGTGCCATTGTTTTGGAGCTTGCTTCAAGCCATACAAAGACTTGATGAGTTTGCATACTTTGCCCTTTTGACCAGGGGCGGAGAAACTCTCAGGTTGCTCCATGTATATCTCTTCTTCCAAATCACCATTTAGAAAAGTTGTTTTTACATCCATTTGGTGCACTTCCAAACTTCGTAAAGACGTGATTGCAAGCACCAACCTTATAGAGGTTATACGTGTTACAGGTGAGTAAGTATCAAAATAGTCTAGACCTTCCTTTTGTCTAAAACCTTTGATCACTAGCCTCGCCTTGTATTTATCAATACTTCCATCGGCTTTCATCTTCTTTTTGAATATCCAACGATATCCAAGTGGTTTGCAACCAACTAGAAGATCTACCAATTCCCAAGTATGATTTTGTATGATCGAATCAATTTCATTCTTGATTGCTTCTTTCCATTGAGGTCCTTCAGGTGAGGTCAACGCTTTATGGTAGGTATTAGGTTCACCTTCAACCATAAAGCTTACAAAGTTAGGACCAAAGGATTTTGCAACCTTTTGTCTTTTGCTTCGTCTTAAATCACCATCCTCAGTCTCGGGCCGTTCATGTGTTACTTCATGAACCAAGTCGTCATTTTGTGTTGACGAGCTTGCACCTACATCATTCGCTCGTGATGATGAGGCCTCATGTGTGTGTCCTAACTTAGGAAACACGTGCTCAAAATACGAGACAGTATTGGGGATTGCCTCCATGAAAGTGTTTACGTGTACATTTGGATTTTTGGATTCATATACCAAAACCGATGTGCACTACTGTTGTGAGCATATCCAATGAAAATGCAATCAACAGTTTTGGGACCAATCCTAAGAGCCTTAGGAGGTGGTACGGTGACTTTAGCTAGGCACCCCCACACTTTCATGTATTTGTACGAAGGTTCTCTTCCCTTCCATAACTTATAAGGAGTCTCGTCCCTATTCTTGAGAGGTATCTTATTTAAAAGATAATTTGCCTTTAAAATGGCATCCCCCCACATGTCATGGCTCACCCCAGAACTAACCAACATGGCATTCATCATCTCTTTCAATGTACGGTTCTTTCGTTCTGCCATGCCATTTGATTGTGGAGAATAATGACGGGTTAATTCATGTATTATGCCACTTTGTGCGCATAAATCCGCAAATGGTGAAACGTATTCACCTTCTCGATCGCTTCTCACACGTTTAATTTTCTTGTTAAGTTGTAACTCAACTTCATTTTTAAACAAGATAAATTTTTCTATTGCTTCATCTTTACTTTTAAGTAAATATACATAGCAATATTTTGAGCAATCATCAATAAACGTGATGAAATATTTGTTTCCCCCTCTTGTTGGGCACATTTTTAAATCGCACACATTGGTGTGAATTAAATCAAGTGTTTCGGTTATTCTTTCAACCGATTTGAAGGATGATCTTGTAAGTTTGGATTCAACACATGTTTCGCATTTCGAGTTTGTATCAACGTGGAATGTTGGTATGCTTTTTAATTTAATTAAACGACGAAGTGAATTGAAATTTACATGTCCTAATCTACCATGCCAAACATTTGAATTTAAAGACTCAATAATATAAGCAGAAGTAGATGCCTTATTCATTTCATTTCCAATCACGGTTACATCAAGTTTAAACATACCATTGAGGGCATAGCCCTTATCAACATACATTCCACGCTTAGTCAAGACAAACTTGTCCGACTCAAACACTAAACGAAAACCAAACTTATTAAGCAACCAACTGGAAACCAAATTCTTACGAATTTCGGGCACATACAAAGTGTTGCTCAAAGTAAGCTCTTTTCCCGAAGTCATATTCAAGATCACATTCCCTTCACCCTTGATGTCGGCCGTTGCTTGATTCCCCATAAACAACTTAGGATCACTAGCAGCCTCCTTAAAGGTGCTAAAGAGGGTCTTGTCACCACACACATGACGGGTCGCACCCGTATCCATGAACCATCCTTGCGGTTTCTCCCCCACAAGATTGATTTCTTCAATCATTGCCGAGAGCTCGGTGATCATTTCCACCAACGGTTCACCATTTTCATCCACCATATGCGCACGCTCACGCTTAGGCTTCTTGCATTGGTTCGCACGATGGTCATTCTCATTACAATTGTAACAAACACCTTGGAAGTTTGAAGATTGAGGTTTCTTTTTCACAACCTCCTTCTTCGGTCCAAGGTTCACCTTTCCTTTCCCTTATTCATTTTACCCTTACCCTTATGCCCCTCCTTAGAAGATTGTCCAAGTTCAACCATGTTGGCCTTAACCATTGGCTCCACACGAGCTGATTTTTAAGCCGTTTTATTGTCTTCCTCAATTCGAAGACGAACAATTAATTCATCAATAGTCATCTCCTTTCGTTTGTGCTTAAGATAATTCTTAAACTCAACCCAACTAGGAGGCAACTTTTCAATTATGGCTGCAACTTGGAACGTTTCACTAAGTGTCATACCCTCGGCATGAATTTCATGAAGTATAACTTGTAGTTCTTGGACTTGGGTGATCACAGTCTTGGAGTCAGCCATTTTAAAGTCCAAAAAACGGGCCACAACAAATTTCTTTGTTCCCGCATCTTTGGTTTTATACTTCTTGTCTAAAGACTCCCATAGTTCTTTGGCAGTCTTTATCCCACAATAGACGTTATACAATGGATCCGCCAAACCATTGAGCACGTAATTCCGACATAGAAATTCAAAATGTTTCCAAGCGTCCAAAGCACTCACACTTTGGGCATCATCTTGGGCAGTGGGTATGGGGGCTGTTTTCTCCAAGAACTGTGCTAAGTTCAAGGTTGTCAATTAGAAAAACATTTTCTGCTGCCACCTCTTAAAGTGGACACCCGTGAACTTTTCGGGTTTTTCAGCATGGTTAGCCATTGTGGTCGCTCCCACATTGGAAGTGTGGGGGTTGGTCAAATGGACGTCAGGGGTAGCATTAGAAGTGTTTGGGGTTGGTCCTGTCATTCTTGCAACACAGAAATCAGACCAAGTTAGTAACTTAGAAAAAAAAATTCAGAAAAATCTGAAATTTACGAGATAAATTTATCCCGTGCGAGATAGCTTTATCTCGTGCGAGATAACAAAAACGGCCCAAAAAGGAGCCTTTTCTGATTTCAGAATGCTAAACCAAGATCGAATCTATGTAAGTCCAACTTTGAAGATCCACTTCTTGATTCTGAGACCAAAACAGAAAGAAAAAACTGTTTTTAAAACATATATTATTTTGAAACAAAACTGGTTTGGATCAAAATAGAATAGTTTCTGAAAATTTAAACAAAGTTTTCACGATAAGCTATCTCGTGCTAGATAGCCAAAAACAGCCCAAAAAATGAGCCTTTTCTGATTTCAGAATGCTAAACCAAGAACGAATCTGTCTAAGTCCAACTTTGAAGATCCAATTCTTGATTCTGAGACCAAAACAGAAAAGAAAAAACTGTTTTTAAAACATATACTATTTTGAAACAAAACTGGTTTGGATCAAAACAGAATAGTTTCTGAAAATTAAACAAAGTTTTCACGAAACGATTTTAAAAATATTGTTTTAAGATTGTAGGAACCGAATTTGTGAATTGAGTAAATAAACAGAAAATTAACAAACAGTTTTATTACTCATACAATACAATACAAGAATCTGAAATACATTACAGAATCAAAGAAATAAACCAAATACAATACGAAAAAGAAAAAAAAATAAACGATTTGGCTGATGATCGTGTTGAACACAGGGCCCTTAAAACAATATTTCGAGTCTCCCAAGAGAACTCGTTGTTTCCCAGGGTACAACAGCCGGAGCAGTAGTACTGCCGGAGTTAACCGTAAACCTGAAAAAGGTTCGAATAAAAGAAACCAGAAATGTAGAAGAAGAAGAAGTTAGAAAAACCTTGCAACAATGCTTGTGTTGTGTGTAAGGTTTGGTGTGTGTTGCAACTTAGTTTACCTCTCTATTTATAGAGGAAAAACAAGGCACAAGTTTTTCATCCCACCAATGTGGGATACACCACTATAGTATTTTCTTTCATAATACACACAATCACACATCGATATCTCATTCATCAATGTCTATTAGTGTGCATTTGTTGTGTCATAGCAACCTACTAATGCACACGTAACAAATTTTCCAACATTTTATTCCTCGGTTTTCTTACTTGAGGGCCTCTTCTCTGGGTAACTCTATGACGGACTAGCTAGACACATATATAAGAGCGTTGGTGATTTGGGTCTTGCCCAAAAGGTTCATGGAAAGATAATCAAAGGCGGGCTAGAGTCGGATCATGTAGTTCATGTACGGTTCAACATGTGTTATTTAATAATAACGAGTCATAGTTAGGATGGGAAATGTAAAATTGTAAATTACATGTATGATGAAGCATCGTGCTTGAATTATGCAATGTTTTGTTTATTGGACTTAAGTCATTTGATCATATCAATCCATGTTCGTTATGGCCATCCAAGTCAAGGTTTAAAATTGTTTGAAGAAATGGTAATAGACTGGCAATAACAAGATCGTGTGACTCTGCTGGCATGTGGCGAATTGGATTCAAGACTAAAGTCGAAACCGATTCACTTGATTATACAACGATAAGAAGGATTGAACAGAATGATCATTTTACATCATCATAGACTGCTATGATCACATGCTACAATCACAATGTTTACCATCAAGTGGCATGAAAATTCACAAATAACAGTACAACCAGAATAGTAATATCCATCCCTACCAAAACAGCCTATTATCTTCATGTTTCACTTTCAACTACACAAAGTGACTGACAAATCATTAAAAAGCCAACTAAATGTTGTACAATGATTGATTCTTTATCCTTTAAGTTTCACCCCCAAAAATATGTATACATACATCATATATACATGTACATATATGCCAAACCATTTGTGACAAGTTTATTTAGGAATTCTTGATTATTCACTCTTAGACTCTCTTATATAAGATTTTAACTCAAATCATTTATATTATAACGAACGGAGATTATACAAAGAATAAATAGTGTTGGAAACAATGAAAACATGAGGCCGATTCAATGATAAGTATAACTTGATACAATGATACAACTTAAAATCGTTAATTTGAGTCAAAGTAGGATTTAATTAAGGTTAACATCAAGAACTCTTGTAGCCCAACTTTTGGCATGCTGTTCATGAACAGTGAATTCAAATTATATAAAGATAACGTATGAATTATATACAAGAGCCCCAAATTTAAATTTCTCTAGTTATAGTTTGTCTTATCCCTAAGTTTAATGATTTCTAATTAGGTCGTATCATTATGTTTCTAACCTGTATAACAACACAATCACGAAAAAACATTGAGAATTAAGTTCGTTGACTCATAACAAATCATAATTCCTTGAGAGAAGTTGTGTTAAATAGGTGGTGTTCGTGGGTTGGCAGATCCAACACGCGAACCCAAAAATTTGAGAGGAACTTAATTACATGACCTGATGCCGGAAATCGGGCTGGACACAGGGATCAAATAGTAAGCGCATATTGATCACGTATTGACCCGACGTCGTGTCAGAAATTCCCACTCATACTTGAGATTAACCAACATTTCATTAGAAATAAGGTGTACTTGACACATCCTCTTAAGAGTTCGTTATATCAACTAATGTTTATAGATCATTGACATCCTCACCAAGGAACTCTCGACTACACAACGATATTAGATGATATATTTGATCTATATATGTATCGGGGAAGGTTCATATATATACATTTTAATCTTAACATAAGAACGTAGAAAATAATATTAATTTATAAAAAAATAATAACGTAAGAAACAAATATACCAACTACAATTCCAATCTACATAAACAATGATTTATAATAACAAAGAAAAAACCTAAAAATTACAACAACAAAATCAAAATCAAGAACAAAATAATAACAACAAATATCAGCAAATACTTATAACAACAAAAAGAAAAAAAATTATAGTAACAACAAAATATAAATCAACAAATATTTATAACGTCTCATAATTGAAAATTAGCAAATACGAACAAAAAGTAACAGCAAACACCTATAAAAATAAACCTAATAATAACAGCAAATTGGTTCTCACCGCTTTCATGTTAAAAATAAAATGAATTTGATCATGTTCGTATTAATATAATTAAATTTAAATATTTTTGTTATCGCCTTAAGTTTTGAGAAAATGATTATTAGTTTGCTGGTAGATGCATACTTATCCTTTATGAATTGTTTTCTAATAAACAAAAAATTGTATTCACCAACTAAATCTAAAAGAATGGCATTAGCAACCTAACACTATAACTTAACACGAGTTGAAATAAACAAATCAAAGCAAAGTTGAAGGGAAAAGGTTGACTTAGTTTCTCGTTATTTATTTACATTTTATTTTTATTTTTTATATATTTTCTTATTTTTTGTGTCTTTTACTTACTGCTTCAATAAGTGGAATGACTTTTTTAATTATAAAAACATTCTAAAACTCATGTGCTTGGATCATTCCATTCATTTTACCTTTTTAATTACGGGTGTAAGAGTAAGTCTACCCTTTGAAAAATTCATACATTATTAAGTCAGCCATTCGAAAGAGTCGTACGCTGAGGCAATAAGCTACCACAAATTACCCACTTTTCGTTCTCTCTATGAACAAGAAGGCCGAAAAGGGTGCGCGGATGAATGATCGCACAAGGCCCAATTCCTTGGAGGGCCCAAATATATAGAGTAAAGTAGTAAACTGCAATTTCCGTCCACGTTTTTTGTCCAAATCTGCGGTTTTAGTCCAATAATTTCAAATTTACGAAATTTCGTCTCAGTGGTTTCATTTCATTTGCAATTAAACTCGAATTCACTAATTTCGTATAAGTCTGGTTGTTAAACTCATCAGCGTGCCATTCCACGTGAGAGACAATTTTGTCTTTTTTTTTTCAAATACACCTCAGACCTTCACTTGAGGGGGCTTGTGAATTAGAATTGTGGTTTATTTTGGGAGAAAAGAGACAGAATTGCTCTTCACGTGAGGAGCACACTGATATGAATTAGGATTGTGGTTTATTGTGAAACTATTGGACTAAAAACCAAATATTTGAACAAGTCACATGTACGAAAATCGCAGTTTACTCAAATATATATTATATTTTTCTTCATTTATTTACATGATTACATGTTATATTCATTTTACTCGGCTTGAATCACAATAACAAATCGGCGCAGCTGATAGGGCGCGCACCCCTCTATGGAAGGTCACGTGTTTGAGTTTCCCAAGCTTAGGCTGAATGATAAAGACTCTAGCCTTTTACGAAGAAGAAAGAGATTCAGATTTAGACATGCATGGAGTAGATTATTTGTTGATGTAGTCTCCGTTTAAAAAAAACACACATGATGCATGCATGTATTTTCATATATGCATCTTTTGGTATAATGAGGCGTTCTTTGTTATTAAATTTTAAATCATATTTCAAACGCTATTAAAGAAAAGTGTTGAGTTAACGCCAATGGTTATTTAATAAGTGTTTGATATAAGCAAAGTACAAGTTGACCATATATCAATACAACACTTGGTAGTTATATGGTCAAGTCATATAGTTGAATCACTTATAAACAATTGTTTGATGTGTATGGAACAAGTTGACAACTCGTTCATATATTTTACTAGCATCCAAACTCCTATAAAAGACTGTAATCTCTATCTTATGATTCAAATCCATCATCAGCTCCATTTAATCATTTATTTGCTACATATTACCCCTCTTTTCCCTTTCCACTTACATCATATATATTTGAATAAAAGGTCATGTCTTTTATTGAAGAAGTGAAGCACATGAAGATTACTCTCCAAGAATTATCATATGCAACTAACGCATTTTCCGAGGGGAATATCATCGCAAGGGGTGGATTCGGGAAGGTCTATAAAGGCGTGTCTGTAAAACATGGCACCATCACCATAAAGGTGCTGGATCCTCGGCAAGGGCAAGGAGACCCTGAATTTAAAACAGAGATTGCCTTACTTTCGGTTTATAAACATGAAAACATCGTCTCACTTCTTGGGTTTTGCGATGAAAATGGCAAGAAGATACTTGTTTATAAGCATGAAAGCAGGGGGAGTCTCGACAATTATATAAAGAACACATGTCTAACTTGGGTCCAACAACTTCAGATCTGCTTAGATGCTGCCCGTGGGTTGCAATATCTTCATGATGGTGTTGGACTTCAACAAAGAATTCTCCACCGAGACATCAAAAGCTCAAACATTCTTCTGGATGAGAATTGGAAAGCTAAAGTCTCAGATTTTGGGTTGTCAAGAATGGGCCCTGCGAATATGCCGTCTACCTTTGTTATCTCCAATGCTTGTGGCACGCCTGGATATATTGATCCAGAGTACTTGATTGCCGGTTATCTTACACAAAAATCAGACGTATACTCTTTTGGGGTTGTCTTGTTTGAAGTTCTTTGTGGGAGGTTCACAAATGAACCAAAGCTCCACGATGAGCATAAACTTCTAATTAACTTGATCAAAATACATTGGAGAAAGAAATCATTCGATAAGATCATTTTTTCCAATCTACGAAAACAGATAATGAGGCTTCCTTACTTACGTTTTTAAGCATTGCCTACCAGTGTTTGATGAACGCAAATGAGCGTCCAACAATGAAGAAGGTCGTCGAACAACTGCAAAAAGCTCTTGATGATCAAGTACTAGTAAGTTGTTACAAACATTGAATTTTTTTCTTTTATTATTTTTCCCATATAGGAATTATACATTGGCTTAAAATAAAATATAAATTTGTATTGTCATAGGCACCAAGTGGTTCCATATCGAATGATGATGATTTTGTTACTCGCCATCAAAGAGAATCAGGGTATTTTCTGAACCTGATTTATTCAGTTTCATATTCATGCTTAAAAATATTATTATTTATCAAAACCGGAGATTTGAAAATACGTAACTTACGAATTATTAAAATTAAAATAACTATTATTTGTCTTTCATTTTATAATATTTACTTCATTTCATTTATTTATATATTTACTAGGTTAGAGACTCGTGTATTACATGAGTTGAATAAAAAGACATTAAGTTTAATAACTAAGATTTAAGAGTTGTAAAACGATTTTTCATACTATATTATTGAAATTACTTCAATTAGTTAACTACGTGAAAATTCAATCACATTTTATCTCAAAAAAACTAATATTACAATTCCTATATATCAATTGCTAACTATTGAATTTAATATTTATTTATTCAACCTATGTAGTATAATACACGGGTTTCTAACATATAAGGCGGTCAAATTAATATATAGGTGGATTTCAAGTCCCGTAAATATTAAAAGTTTGTTATGAAAAAAAAATAAAGAAGAAAAGAAACTTATAAATTATAAAACAAAACTTAATTTAATTAACATCCAGGGGATTTTGTTAAAGTATATTGAGAAACTTTAAAAATTTAAAACAATGGTATTTAATTCCATATTTTATATTATCTATTACGAAAAGAACTTATCTTAAAAAAAATGAAACCATGAGAATGGTGTAATGTGACATTGTGACACATATTATTTTCATTTATTAGAATAGAGATTGAGGTAAAAATTAAAAGTTGCCTTTTAAACTAATTTCAACAACTCAACAGATTATTGGCATCATCTCCTCAATCAAGTCATGCATCTTCTACACTAAAGTATGATGTCTTTATTAGTTCTAGCGAAGAAGATTCATTTGTAACTCATCTCTACTCCGAACTTATGAACCGTCAAATCCTCACTTCAGTTCCTCACGGAGAAACCATCCGTCCATCCTTCTTTAAGGTTCTTCAAGAATCATGGATTGTCATCATCCTTTTCTCACTAAATTACGCTAGTTCTGCTTGGTGCTTGAATGAACTCGCAATTATTATGAAAAATAGGCATGAGAGAGGGCAAATTGTTATACCCGTGTTCTATGGTGTGGAACCCTCAGAAGTGATGTTACAAACAACACATTATAGTAAATCACTTGCCATGAATGAGTTGAACAACAAAGTTGAATGTTGGAAAGAGGCGGTTGTGGAGGCAACTAACCTTTGTGGGTGGAACGTTGACTGGTAATTTTCCTCTTTTGTTTTTATCGAGAGATAATGATCAAAATGTCTATTTAAATTTTAAACGGTCAAAGTCATGAGAACGTCCATTTGACCATCTTATTCTCCAAATGTCCACCCCCGAGTCTCCTTGAATTGACAAGTTTTAATCATTATTCAATGTGATATTTAACTAAGCAAATTAGTCCACTTGTTTAAAAAATCTTGTCGGAAGTCAAAAAATCTCGTCGGGCGGAAAATAAATCTTATCGCCACAACAGTTTTCAGGCCCGGCTCCGAGAACGGTTAAATTTTTTTGGGCCGAAGGCGAAATTTTTTTTGAGCCTTAATAAAAAGAGGTAATTTTATTGGGTTTATACAAATTAATTATTAAATTAGCCTTAATTTTTTTGGGCCTTTTGATTTGGTTGTGTACAAAACATTTTTTTTTTATAAAAATAAGGTTAAAATGTCTCAAATAAGGTTAGAACTCACAACATTTTGTTTGAAAGTCATACCCCTTTAGCACTAAACCAACCTAGTGGTTGTGTAATTAAGTTTAAACATTATATATACATATTGTTTTTCATAAAAAAAATATATAATTATTTTATAAAAAAAATCCGGGCCTATCGGGGTGTCAAGCCAGGGTCCGTCGACCATCCGGCCCTCCCTTATAGCCGGCCCTGACAGTTTTGTAACGTGTGTCAAAATCTTCTTGTTTGAAAATCCTGTCGGCTAAAAGTTAAAAAGTGTGGTTTAACGTGATTTGAGGATGGACATTGTGGGGAAAAGTTGATCAAATAGACATTTTGTTTGTTTTAACCGGTCAAATGGACATTTTTATGGTTTTCCCTTTTTATTGATGCATATAAACAAGATGTCTAGGAGTCAATTACATTTATACCCACACTATTTATTTGTCAAATATTCTATATGATAAGTACTTGATGGCATATATGTTCTTTTTCTGTGCATATTGTTAGCTAATTATCCCATTTATGCAACGTGCAGGCATGAGTCCAAACTCATCACAAGAATTTGTGACGACATTTCATACAAATTGCATAGCTTCGATGCAAGTTAAAAGATTTTCGTGAAGGTAGGATCCTTCGAAAATCCAAGGTCCATGGAGAAACTAGACGTGGATAAAGATTTCCCCTCAACAAGTCACGGGCAACATTTAAGTCAATACTAAGACGTTATAACAACGGTGGATATGTCAGTATGTCACATATCACCGATGACACATCATTGACGAATTAGCAATCACATTCACTGACGGATCACTGACAAATTATATCCAATGTAGTTATGCTAGGAATAAACCTAAACACGCTTACATGCAAAAATTAAGTTCAAATATTACAAAACATCCGGTATCCGAGGTCCCTAAACACGTGAAGAAAATGAAACGGAATATATAACGTGACACAAAAAGATTAGCGAAATCTGAAACCCCTAGACTCATGAATAAAATGAGGATTACCGTATCCAAGCCTTCGAAGACGAACCCTCAAGGATTTGGCAAACTGCATCATTGATTCATCATTAAAACATCCCAATTCCAGCATTCTCAATTCTTAATCATCTTTCTTGTTGACGGGTCATCCCTTGGATGGTGTTGATGTTCGAATACACGGAGATGGAGCGGTTTTTTTTTCATGGAAGTGGCGGTACTGCTAATGATTGCTTTGTCCATATCTGCGAAATATAAAGATATTATATTAGATAATTTTACTTTGTATCTTTTATATCGGACTTATTAGTCTCCAATTTTATGCTTAGTAATATTTTACCAAATGTTTTAAACGTCTGTTAGTTCTGACTTTGACCTTGTAAAGTCTATCTATCAGGTTAACCCAACCCAACCCGACCCGACCGACTCGGCCTAATACAACAAAACTGGCTTTAAGAACCAAAGGCAGAACAATGACAAAGAAAGGCTTTTTTAAGTTTTTAACCCATCTGATCAGTACTAAAGAAATATAATCAAAAACTTTCTTTTGACTTTGAAAATCATAAACCTTTTTGTTTTTGCAATCGTCCATCAAAATGTTTCTTGGCCCATCTGATCAAAAATAAATAACAGAAGAATGGCTGGTCAAACAGAGTCGAGCGAGATTGGGTCACGGACATGTAGATCGGGTAATAGGTCTGGTCAAACCACTTGCAGACATGCAAGCTGCCACTAAAATGATAAAACTCAATAATGCATCATCAAATCAAATGTAAATTAATAAACTTAATTGTATCCACATGCAAATAATTTTTTTTATGTAACATGCTTTCGGGTATTTGTTGTAGGCGTGAGCATGGTACGGTTACTGGCTTTAACCGAAACCAAAACCGACATGTTTGGTCTTGTGATTAATATCACTGAAACCGGAAATTCGGTTATGCTCGGTTTGGTTAACTTTCAGTTATGGATCGCTTTGATTATTTTGTAATTAATTAACCGATTTTTGGCTAATTTGACGACTATAAAATGCGAAACGGGCCTAAAACCTTTTAAAAAATACGACGACTATAAAATTTTACATTAAATTAAGCATGAGAATAAAAAGTTTCATGAAGTGTATTTGTAGCAGTTGCAGTTATTAGTTGCTTCTGTCCATAAAAACACACTTGGTAAATAGATTTTGAAAAAAAAAACGTTGCATAATGCCAAGTCTAATTTTGTGCAACAAATAAATAAGATATTATAGTTGGCCTAAGTTTTGTAACAGATGCATACACTGACAGTAAGTGCAAGAAACGATGCTACTATCTCGATCGAAGTTTTATGTATCGCCAACAGTTTTCCCAATCAAAGTGATATTGCCTAGAAAGATAACTAATATCATAAAACTACTAAAAAGATAATTAAGAGAAAATTGATCCCGTGTAATATTCTTCGTCTAAAAAGTTTGTGCCTAAAAGAACTCCATACTAAGCTATCACCTGAAAATTTCACAAAAATTATGAAAAAAAACCTCCCACTGCAAATTTGCTTAGTTCATGGCTTCATGAACTGGCGTTGATGTTGTTCTAAATTTTCTTAGACTTAGGACTAAAAATCAACACGATAAATGACTATAATTCTTGTATTGATTAATGATTACTACTGAGAATAAATAAGCGAAATAGCTTAACAGAATCCATGATTCCCTTCCACTTGGAACAGAGATTTTGTAAATTCAAAATCAAATAAAATACCATGAAAGCCACATGATCATCATGTGTCGTTGCATGTTCAGAACTCGGAAGCCATCATCTTGGAACAAAAATTTTTAATAGAACCATTGTTTTCAAGACACATAAAATCATGTTGGCGATAGCTAACCGAGAATCGCGATTGCCACTTTAGACACCAGAGGTTAAAAGAAGCGGGGTGGTTCCTGTACAAGAAGATATAACATAAATTGGGAAGCAAAAGTGAAATGTAATTGACAATAAACCAAATATGAAGCCTAGAACCCCAATTTTGCATAATAATTGGCATTACCTGTTCCTTAGCCGTGAGAGAAAAAGGTCGAGGTGGAGAGAAAAACAGCAGCTCGCCAGCTTCAAGCTCGTCAAATGAGAGTCCTCCAGAGGTTCGAATTGATATCAATGAGAGTGCGTTGGCGTCGCTTCTAAACGCTTCAGAAAGATTGGCAAACAGCATTAATTCATTGACACAAGAGTTGAAGGAGAAAAAAGGGAAATCGTTCAAAAAAGAATACGTTTCTTTTAATACAGCTTACTACACGCCGTTGCTCATATTCGCCACCTACTCAAGTTTGTTTGTCACGAAGGGTATTCTCTTGGCCCTTTTTTTGATCGCACTGTTTGTTGGATTCGGGTTAGCGATCTACGACTCAGTGTTTGCGACAAACATGAGTCAAAAGCGGCATACGGTGGCGTATGTTTCCTGCACAGCAGCAATAGCATTGCTTGCGGTAATGATTATAGTTTTTGTTATCGTTGGTATGGAGGATGTGCATAAGAAGAATACTGGGCATGGTATATTCTTCTTATGCGCATCCTCCGTACCAACGATAACAAGAACTATAATCATTACCACAAGCAGTGTTATTCTGCTGCAAAGAACACATACGCTAACTTCTGCCGCTTTTGACTCCTATTCGTCGCAAACACCGATTCATATATAGCAATACCGAATAAAAGTATGATTTAAGTTACTTTTTTTTGCAATTGTTTTACTTATGATATATATGCCAACATGAAAGTCGTTTTCTTACTTCTATTTGTAAGTATAAGTTGTTGCATCCATCTTAAGTTAATAAATTTGGCTCCTCGTGCCAAAAGAGTGGGTCCTTTAATCATTATTGATAGTGTTCAAACTAGATTGATTTGTCACATACTTTTCATTTAAGATTGAAGATTCCATAAAATTATTAAAGATGACGGAATTGATTTATAGAGTTTCACATGGATGTTAAATAATTCACTCTAACAGAAGATATCACCAACACACTAACGTTTCCCTAGTTTAGAGGTAGTAATCACCTTAGTACAATCGTTTCACTATTTTAAAAAAGTGATCACCTTCTTCGTTTCACTAATCTCAAGAGGTAGTGACCGTCTCTTTCACAAATCGCCAAACAACTATGGTAAATCCCTCAAAAACTAATCATTGTTACAAAGGTATTGATAACCTAGAGGTCATGATTCTAATTAGTGATAAACCATTAATGCTTCAAAATAATAATCTAATAGGTTAGGCAGATAGTCAAAATAAACTTCAGTAAAATTTATACATCTAAGTGCATCTTGAATACGATGAGACATTTTACCCAAGAAAAATGTCATCATTTGAGTAGGTTAAAGGATGTTAAACAATGCACTCCACATCATTTTCTAACACATAGGGATGAAACATTATTGGTTTAGAAGTATATTTTGCCCTAGAAAAATGAAACATCATTTGAGTAGGTTAAAGGATGTTTAACTAAATTTATATACACATTAATATTTTTTAATAACAAAAATGACACACACCAGGTGTTGAAAGTGAAAATGAAATGTTGTTAATACTGAGCCGTTGTTTGATTTTAATTAGAAATAAAAAAGCGATTATCCTAAAATGGATTTCTTTTTTACATAAATGACACACATGTACTAAAATTGTTTTTTTTACACAAACTGAAATGCTTTTTACCATGAGTAAAAACCGAAAATGACATCTTGATAATCCTCGGCCGTTGTTTGATTTTAATTAAAAATAAAAATGCGATTATCCTATAATGGATTTCTTTTAAACATAAATGAGAGAGACCAACAAAATTTGTTTTTATACACAAACTGGAAACTGATATATCTTTAGAAGATGAAACCCTGCACTTTATATATCACCATACGCTTAACCCTCATATCATATCTAAACCCTTGAAGGCTTGAACCCCTGATCAGTTTCTTACAAACACATCAAAAAAAATGCCGACCAAACCCATGGGTGTTCTATATATGAAAACTGCAAGTCTCCCAACATCATCAATCTCAAATGAGACGTCGCCACTGGAGGTGAAGATCGACATAAACCCGAAATCACTGGAGTCGGTTCTAGAGTCAGTGGACAGGCTTACCACAAGCGTCGATTCACTCACAAAGGCGATTAAGGAGAAAAAGGAAACCCCTTTTAGAAAAGCATACATGGAATTCAACACAGCGTACTACACTCCACTTCTTGCTTTCGCAACTTATGCCAATCTTTTCATCACAAAAGGAATACTGCTGGCGCGCAGTTTATGGGTTTTGGGTTGGCGATATATGACACGTTGTTCGCCAGCAAAAAGAGTCAAAGAAGACGGTATTGGGCATACTGTTGTTCCACCGCAGCAATCGGGTGGCTGGCGTTGATGATTATCGTTTTGGTGTTTGCTAGTGGTCAGGATAACTGAGGTAACTTCAACATACATATATTTTATAAGCAACGTATTCTTTTCTGAATGACTTCCCTTTTTTTTCCCTTCCTTCAACTCTTGTGTCAATAAATCATAAAGTCTGCACACCAAACAGAAATAATAAATAATTGCACCCTCAATCTTCAAACCACCATTCCTTGATAAATCTGCATATCATATCTTTTTATTAATGGAGTATTAAATTTTAACACAAATACATATCATATACGGAGCGTTTGGTACGTAATAATAGCAGACGAGATGAAATGAATCATTGCAAGTAATGTAAAAAAGTGTTTGGTTGGTCAATGAAATGAAACAACAATTACATAATGAACCTCGGTCTCTCTAAATACATCAAAAACATTCATCCACACCCGTGTTTTCTTTTCATTTCATTCTCTTTTTCGCTGTACATTTCGAACACTACCATCGCCACCACCACCAGCCCACCACAATCAACACCTTCACCGTCACCACCACAACTGTCATCGCCATCGCCATCGTCACCGCCGCCACCACTGTCGGCAATGCATCCACCACCATCGCCACCGCCGCTGCAATTACCTTAAGCATTTTCGTGTTTACCAAACAACATAAAGTAATGATTCATTACATTTTCACAAATTAGCAAGACATGACAATAGATACGTAATGATTCATTCAATTCATCATCAATTTCATTATCCCATACCAAACAAACTCATGATTCATTTCGCATTTCTCTTTTATTATATGTAAACAACACCACATAAATGTGTTTCGATACTTAATAATAACTTAAAAGAGTAATGTTTAAATCATAAATAGAAAAGTAAACGGACAACAACGGACAATGTTTAAATCAGAAATAGAATAAAATTGATGTTATAATGTATGACCGGAATAATTACCAATAGCTAGAAAAATAAATTTTGTAATGATTATAACCTAAATATTAATAATAACATAAATAATTTAATTCCAAATGAACGTAACATGTATAATAAGAATAATAAAACCAATAACCGAAAGGGCAAAGAAAATGATGGACAATGAAATCATGAATAATATGAGAATCATGCATTTGAGTATAAAAAACCTTACCGGAAAAACGTAATAGTTCAACATCCATTGAATCTTGGATCACATCTGGACCTGTCTCACCCAAACCGCTTTACTATCGGATTTGAATGAATCAAATACCAAAGCAGTTTGCATGTGCACAACTACTTATATATTATATTGTTCCCGGTACAAGTAACCAATCTTTGAATGAATGTCAACCGTTGGATGAAGCTGAAAACAAATCCGGACCATAATAAGTCCCTTATTTGCTTCTAGAAGCGCAAGAGTCTGCCTTTTCAAAATCCAACAACGTTTGTGACTAGCGGTGTTGCTACTTGTTGGTCCTTTGATTTCACAGCGAGTAAATCAACCAATTTTTGATATCTTGCTTTTTTGTATTGATACCCTGCTGGGTGACATGTCAAAACAGGTAATATTTGCTCTTTTACTTTTATTGACTTGAAACACATTTTAATTAAAAAAAATGTAACTTTATAGAATTTGGTTGGCCATTTTTGAGTGCGGAGGGCTTTTCTTATATGTTTTTCATTTGGTTCTAGCATATTGATATTTAATGTGTTGACAATGGAGGTGTATCATGTATGCATCTATGAATAACCAAGTTTACATTAGTCACTGTTGTATACCTGTATTGTGCTAAGCATGTTATTCTTGCGGTTTTCTATCAATATGTTTATATCAATATATTTTGTGTTGTTTTTGTTTAGGATGTAAAAAATAAATACATAAATAAATAATTACGTATGACATTAAACAACGACGGGTATAAAACTAGTTGTTCATATTCAAAAAAAAATCTTATTGGGCTGTGAAATGCAGGCCAGTAGCCGAAGAACCGATTCTGGCCCGATTAACTAAAGCAAAGTTATATGACTCATGAACCCAAAAGTCCATTAAATACTACTACCAAGTATAAGAAACTTCATACAAAAACAAAACCATCAGTTTATTATTTGGACATCCAACACCACCTATTCATTGTAGGTCTCTTCGCCGTCACTTTGAGCTTTTTGCTTCGATCAACTTCTTTGCGAAAGAAGGCAGACTGAAAGCAGCCGTGTGGATCTATAAAATGCAAAAATGATCAATAAAAATGGTCAATAAAACATCCAGAAAAATGAAACTTTATTAAGATTATTACCTCTTTGTTGTAGAACTTCAATGGCCCTATAGATTTGCCTTCGTTTCCATTTTCGTCTATTGGGTTGATTGGGTTCTTGAAATCGTCCTTGGGTCCCTCAGTCGAACACAACATGAACTCAATAACACCATTGCATTCGTATTATGGTACACAAAATTAGTTACATAGAGCAGGTGGGCCCAAGTGTGCATACCAACGGGATCAGAAGAATCGACTATAACCGCATCATAGCTTCCTTCAGGAGCAGCCTTCAAAAATGCAACTCCTGCAAGTTTAAAAAAAACTTAAAAATACTAAATAATGAGAATAGTAACAAACGATTATATATTGTATATACCATCGCCTATGTGGAATTTGACACGCGGATCATCAAACCCGACAGCTACACCAGGAAAAAACTCTTTAGAAACCTGAAAAAAAACATTTCAAGTTATTAAACATTTTGAATAAAATGAAGTTCATAAATTAAAAAGACCACGAATGCTCACATCAACGACCATCGTATCGATCTCACAAATATCTATGTGTTCAACAGAGGAATGGCGAGCTACTTCACGCAATACACCACCGTCTCCTCCTCCAACAACCAAAACCTACAAATTATAATAAAGACAGTCAAGTTTGTACATTACAACTCCTGGATTTATACCAAAATTAAGAACTAAAAAGTCAATAGTAAAACAACCATAAAAGAAAAGGTACACCCAAGGTCGTCTCCGAAAATTTAAATACCTCGACCGAGCCAAAATAAAAAGGCCCGTAGACCTTAACGAAAAATTTTTATTCTCTAATGTACATGGATAAAACTTTTATCGACCGATTTATTATAAGCAGAAACATGTATATGTTATATGTATAAAAAAAGTTTGTGCCCCCAAAACTTATGTGCCCCGACCGATTCTGAGCCTCCCCTGGGTACAACCGTCTATTTCATTAATATTGTCCACCTTTTGACTTATGAGTATCAAATGGTTATCAAAAGGCATGCACCATACAAACACCAGGTCCAATCTATACGAGCTATACAGAGCTATAGAGGTCATATAGGCACCTATACGAGCCATTTAGCCCATATAAATCGTATATCAATTATTTTTTAGTTTTGTAATTAAAAAATATATAACTTTTTAATAGGATTTTAGAACATAATTCTAAAAAAACATACCCCTTATTTTTGTTATTTTTAAACGGTAACCATAATTGGGAGGCGTCTATACAATTAGTGTATAGGGCTATTTTCCTTTATAGGTGTAGCTAACATAGTAGGTCTGATACCTCTATACTGGGATTAATGATATGAGTTTCTACGTGCATGACACACGTTGATTAAAAAGATTATCAAAACAGACATGGAGGATGTTAAGTTACCACTCTTTTTGGTGCATGAGGACGAATAAATGCGTAGGAGAAATGATGGTGCAGGAAAGGTTGGCGTTGGAGGTTTTCTCTCACAACGCTATAAAATTACAAACCACATAAAAAAACATATTAAAAAAAGATAAGCTAAAGAGCTTTGGTGCGAGGTGATTCTCATATAATTTCTCAAAGAAATCAAATGCGGTTTTCGTCTTTGTAGTTTATTCAAATTTTCAATTTTAGTTCAAAAGTTTAGAGTTTGCCCTTTTTGCATGTAGAATTTCATTTCCGTGACATGTCGGTCTCAGGTCGGGTTCGGTTATTAACCCGTACGTGAAAACTAACTCGGAACCAAATAACCGATTCTTGTTAACAAACAAATATTCATCGTGGGTACCAAACCTAATAAAATTCGTATGATGGCTATCTGTTTCATCCTCAAAATTCATATACTTCAAATCACAAAAATAATGCTAATCAAGCATGAGAAAACTGGACAAAGAAAAAAAAATTATCGCAATCAAGTAGAGGAAGGATTCGGTTTCGGGTCTGTAGAAAACGGCCAATAAACCGACACAATTACAAAGAAAATAATCCTATTGTTTAGCAAACCTAATTAGAGTCGAACGAGTCTAGATTCAAGTCTGTATATAGGGTTTAGTCATTGTAATCAAGTTTTCAGTCAGTTTTCTTGATTATAATAAACGAGTTTGGATGTTAGCCAATTCATTTCTTGACACATGGTTTGGTTGATATGATACACGACACAACGTATAGATGAAAGTATTTAGGATTATTGTGAGTAAAAGTAGATACGGAACTAATGATTCGTGTATCTCATGACTATACGTATAAAATTATTGACAAAAATACGATAACCGATTTAAAATAAAAAAATAAAAAATAAAAAAACTAAACATTTTCACAAATAATAGTACATTTACCACCCAAGTACCAAACACAACAAGAATAGTAACATCTATCCCTACCAAAATATCCCACTATCTTCATGTTTCACTTTCAACTACACAAAGTGACTGAACAAATCATCCAAAGATAAACTAAATGTTGTACAATTATTGATTCTTTTATCCTTTCAACTTTCACCCCATAAAATTTTTATACATACATATATCATACATGTACATATATATATATATATATATATATATATATATATGCCAAAACAACTATGACATGCTTATTTATGAATTCTTGATTATTCACTTAGGCTATGTATAGTCGAGAAGCTACAAAATGGGACGTTTTGTGCCACGTGACGCCCAGTCAGCATAGAGTGAGTTTTTGTTTTAGGGGTATATACCACACACAAAAAATATATATTATAATAATATTCTTAAAACAATCATCGTGACAAAAAACACCCCCCCCCCCCTTCTTATCGCCCCATTTATCGGCCGGGGGGTAGTGTTTACCAAAAAAATTGCCCCAAAAGTGGCCATTTGTCACCCACTACAGACAGCCTTAGGTATATAAGTTTCTAACTCACAACGAGGCCGGTTAAATATTTCTAACAATACCAAGTAAGCGTAAGGAAACACAGACAAACACACGAGTCAGGTCGGGTCAAACCGTGCCCGTATATTGGGATACGACAAAGTGACAAAACATGTACAAAGGCAATATCCACAACAAGTTCACTCTCAACAAGCCACAAAATAAGCTTTTTTCCCTAAATTGATTTTACCTCCCTCTGTAATTCAGAGTTCATGTAAATATAACAATAGTAAAAATAATAATAATAATAATAAATGCACCAAAATTACATTAGCGGGACCGCCACAGAAGTACCCGCAGCACACCGCTGTCTACGAGGACGTCTAGTCGTCTTCCCCCACCCCGTTAAACTTCCTTCCTCCAATCCCACCACCTCCGACAATGGCGGTGGTGGTGGTGGTGAGACGGCAGGCGGC
Source organism: Bidens hawaiensis (assembly GCF_021521415.1). Taxonomy (NCBI): domain Eukaryota; kingdom Viridiplantae; phylum Streptophyta; class Magnoliopsida; order Asterales; family Asteraceae; genus Bidens; species Bidens hawaiensis. The sequence goes on from NW_027505637.1 coordinate 38,084, forward strand.
GGCGGCTCCACAGCCACCGCCACCGACTTCCGTCTCCCCCTGGTCCCGTTCCTCCTTGTGGGTCCCACATTCCAAGAATGCCCGGTAGCTTTCATTAACCCACCAAATACCTGTAAATCTTCGGTTACCTCGTGTCTTGAGAGAGAAACAAGCCCGGGAAGGATGTCCCTTTGGAAGTCCCTCCTGGGCCTACCTCGTCTAGCTTGACCTCGCCTCGGTCGGGCCGGGCCCGACGACGAGCCCGGGCCCGCTTCCTCCGGTTCTTGGAAATCAACAGCTAGAGGCTTCGGCATGTAATCTTCTTCTTTAGTCAACTCTTGTTGCAAAGTCAACTCTTCGAACTCGTCCAACTCGTTAGGCACAAATCCCGCGTTTTCCATTACTTGAACAAACCATTGGAGGCGGTCATTAATATTATCATCGGAGTCATCGGAACGAACTGCCACCTCGGAAGTGGACCCCACTTGATCTTGCTGACTGGATATCCCAGTCATCTCAACTATCGCTTCCGCCGCCACCTTGGCGAGTAACTCGTCGTTACATTCATCGATTTCCGTCGCTTCATCTTCTTCGTTAACCTCGGAAACCGCGGGAGCTTCTAAATCTATCTCCAGCGTTCGTTTAACCGACTTCGGTACTATAACAACATCTTCAACCTCAGTCAAACAAGAGTTCAAGTCAAAATTATTCTTGATTTTCTCGGTTTCTGTTTCGGTTTTTTTCTCGAGTTTAACCTCGCCCACGTCACTCTGCTTGTTTTCCGGGTCATCCCAAGCAACATTAATATCAAATCCTCTGTTTTCCATCTCGGTTTTTACTTTACCATTTTCACGACGAAGTGACGCTGACGTGGACACAAGTGACGAAGACTCGTTTCTTGAAACACAAGAATTCCCAAAAACCGGAAACCCAAGGATCTTTCCGTTATTAATTTTACCTTTTTCCCGGGAATCATTTTTACCGACATCCGGTTTCGCTTGAAGCCACGGAAGCATGGTTTGGGCCGTCTGGTCACGTTTTCTTGAACTATTGTTGTCATTATTCAAGTCAATGCCTTTATTCGTATCGGTCAAATCTATAAAGTTTGAGCCTTTAAACATCTTTTGTGACCTGTCAAGATTATTGTTTTGTCGATTATCAAACCCGCCAGCTGGCAAACGGGCATACGGGTCTCTTGACCCGGATGCCGACCCGTGATAAAATCCATTTGGTGTAAAACATCCGTACATACGCAACTTGTCTCCGTAAGCCACGTGAGTTTGTGGCGATGATAAAAAAGGCGGTTGCTTCTGAAACGAAGTCAACTTTTGACTCAAACTACCGTTCCTGTTAACCAAATCTGTTGGATTCATGTAAGGGTATGAACTCGATGTACATGAATTTGGAAACGGCGCAGGGGCAAAACAGTAATTTTCATGAACTCGGGTTGAAATCTGAGGATAAGTTCCTGGTGTGAAGTTCATATTGCTTCTACTATTCCCTGTTATGAATATAAAAAAAATAAAAAAAATAAAAAGATTAATTCAACATGAGTGTATAAATAAATATAATAAATTCACACTGTTTATGATAATAAAACACAACCAAAAAGTATAATATATTAAAACTTTTTTAACATTATTAAAACTTTTGTAATCATGTTTACTACATTAGCTTTTATATAATATAAAACATATATAACTCATTATCCTACTTTAGCAATTTGTATACAACTCATATCATATAAAAAAAACATGAATTATATATAAAAAAATAAACAAAAATGGTGCAAAAATATTACCTGTTTCACGAGTAGTAGACAACCAATCTCTCCCATTGCCTTTTCCCTCAACCAATAACGGGTTAAACGCACCATTTTGAGACTTCTCATATAACTCACGGGTCGGGCCATGAAAAGGTAACCCTTTTGGTTTAGCCATCGGTTCATCAACATTAATAGGTTCATTAAGATCAGCCAGTCCATTTGACCCCCTAAAACATTGACCCGACGAAGTATCTTTATAACTCGATTCTTCAGAAGCTTGTTTACACTGAACTTCCTCGTGTTCTTGGTCGATGTTCTCATCAGGCATGAGTTCAAGATCGAATAGTTTTTTTCTAACTTTTAACGGTCTGCTTTCCGTGATTTCACAATCCTTTGAACTGTTATTATTATTATTATTATTATTTCCTTTTGAGCAACTTAATGGAGAATTACTTATATCTGCTCCAAAAAGTGACGGTCGCGCACAAGAGTTGACCGGCGGAAAATTTGGTATTTGCCACTTTTGACCATCTTCATAAGGCTTTTGTGACGGTAACAGGCTTGAAGATGATGACGTATCGATTGATATACGGTGTTTATGGTACTCGTTTCTTTTAAACTCTTCCATCATGTCTCGTTGTCTTCGGTAAAGACGATGAAGTTCGTAAACCTGAAAAAAATAAAAGTCAATAACATTGACTCAAAAAGTCAAAAAGTCAACTCTTTTACCTGATTCTTGAAAATCGCTTCGTGTTCAAGCATTTTTTGCTTTAATGCATCTTTGTCACAGCTTGAATCTGCATCGGTAATGTTTCTTGGTGTAAAACCGTTGTTGTAATAATGGCCGTTAGTCAAACCTTTGTGTCCGTAATAAAGAGGCCAATTGCTACTGTTTGAATCCTCGTTAACATCCCTCATGGAGTAATACCCTTCGAAAGAGCTCTTGCAGTGTACCTCTGTTCCCATTCCTGTTGACCAATAATAAAAAGTCAACTTTATATTAACATGAACCATATTAACAATAAAGGTTCTGCCTTTATCCATATTAATGCAAGCAGAACAAGTACGTACTCGTCACGAATAATAAGAGGCGTGCAATTAATTATTTAAATAAACTATTAAATTTAGTTGAATATTCAAACTTAAAACATGTATTATGTAAATTGAAATCAAAGCCTTATAAAAGGCCAACGAATATAAGCGTTGATAAGCATCGACAAATTATTTATAAATTCCCTATAATGAACAATATCTAACAAGTATGCAAAAACTATTGCTTCTTACATATTGATCATCCTAAAAAACAAATATAATAGTTGTTTAATACCTAAAAAAAGATAGGCAACTTTACAATCTTTCTTGTCACAAACAAAAGGAGTCATGTTTCAAATTTTAACATAAAGTCAGAAAGATAAATATGATTAGGCTGAGGGGAGTGGGGCTTCAACGGGGGTGCTAGAGCCCCTCCGCTCGCGCCCCCAGGCGCGACCACCACACCACCAGGCGCTAACGGGGCGCGAGCACGAAAATCCAAGCAGGCGTGATGGGGTTAGCGGCAGAGGAGGGCATAAAGTGGCATAGGGGAGTGTGCAAAGACCCGTTGGTGGTGTTTAAAAGAGCCGTTGGCTCTTATTTAATTAAAAAAAAACCTTTTTTTCATCTATAAAATACCCCATTTCACTCATATCAATCACCACAACTTCAAAATAAAACCCAAAATCAACCCATCTTCCCAACTTTTTTTTAAAAAATGGCTGGAAATTGGTACCCAAACCTAGATTCAGATTATATTGACGACGATTTATGGTCGTCACCGCACCAACTGATGTTTTATTCGGGGCCGCAAGAATCATCCGGCTTTCAACCATCAAACATACAACCGTCTCCTAACTTTGTTGTTCCGGAGACACAAGAATCACACGATGAAGCTACAGGACCAAGAAGACGCGTCCACCGGTAAAAACAAGTTGCAACGGACGGGTCGGGACCGGCTTCGACTCCGAGGACAAAACGGAAAACCACTCCGTGGTCATCGGATGAGAAGGAAGCCTTGTGTCGGGCTTGGATAGTCATTTCTGAGGATCGGCGTTGCGGTAATTGTTTTAACGTTTTTAAAAATGATTTTTAATAAAAAAGTTAAATAAAAAAGTTAAATGGAAATCTAATTTATTTATTCATTTTGCAGCCGACTACCAAAAGAGCAAAATTTTTTGGACAAAGGTTAGGGAGACGTTCTATACGCTCGTTGGGAGTACAGAGCGGAACGCCGATATGATTTCGGGTCGGTGGTCCGACATCAGAAAATTTGTCGGCTTGTTTACTAATCTTTTCAACATGAACAGCGGTCGTATGAGACCAAGTGGCAGTGATGATTTGGCGGTTTACAATTTCACGGTCGAAGAGTGGAAGCAGGAGTATTTGCGGAGGTATGGGACGGTGAAGACGTGGGACGATTTAAAGTTATGGGAGAGGTTGAAAAGGTGTTCCAAGTGGGTTGAGCTGGTGGCGCCGGACGTTGATTCGGAAGTACGGCCGAAACAGACTAAAACTAGTTCGTCTGGAGCGTATAGCACTTCAATCGGGTCGGATTGCCGCGTTGGATTTGACCTAAACATTGCAGAGGAGTAAACGTCTTCACCGCCGAGGAGGCGGCCATTGGGAAGGGACGCCAAGGGGAAAAAACCGGCTGAGGGGGAAGCCGTAAACATCGCCAATCTTGTTGAATCCCTCAATAAATTCAACAAAACCATGGAGGTGGTCTCTAATGACAAAAAGGAAAAAAGTCGAATGAGAGATTTGGACTTCCTTACTAGAGACTTCAGTAACCTAAATCCGGTCGATCAAATGCTAATGGAAAAGCAAAAGGAACGTATCCGAAAGAGGTTGATCGAAGAAGACCAAGCCGAAGAATAAGAATAATGTTTTTTTTTAGTACTTTAATTTTTATTTTATTTTTAGATATTAATGTGTTTTTTTTATTAATGTGTGTTTTTTTTAAAAATTTATGAGTTTTTTTAATAATACGTTGTTTGAATATATTTATAAAAAAATAAAAAAAAAATTCGCTGGAGCCCAAAATGGAGCCCCTCCACACCAGGGCCAGGGGCTCCAACGGGGGCTCCAACACCCCCCTTATCCAGTTTCTCTCTCTATCACACGTCATAATATTATTGGCTGGAGCCCCCACTAAAGCCCCCATTAGAGCCCCCCACACCCCTCAGCCTTATGCAAAAGTAATCAAATACAAGATTATGACATATGAATTCCGGATCGAAGAAAAGGGAGATCAAAATATGGTGCAGAAAAACCAAAATCGAGATGAATGGAAGATGCCTCTGTCACTCTTTTTTCTCCAATTTTCAGTACGAAGTTACTGGCTCTAAGAAGGCAATTGCTAGCTTTAATTTACTTTTAATAACAGCAATTAAATGCAGCACTCAATCACATTCAATAAAAAATCAAAATATCTCATCAGATTAAACAAAAGTTACATAATAAAGCATTAAGGATCCACAATTCTGAAATATATGATAAAAAAAATTAATAAAGCTCTGTATAAAAGGAAAAATATTATCCTTCAAATCCCAGGTTAAATTACATCTAATGCAAATTCAAACAATCTTGAAGCACAATTTTTTTTTCCTTTTTGCGATTTTGCAACTTAAAATCAAAAGGGAATAAAAAATTAAAAACACAGATATTAAAGAACAGATCCAGAATATTAATCATCAATCATATAAAATGCTTAATCCTAATCATCAAAAACCCAAATCAAGAAACTAAAAAATTATTAAAAACCCCCAAAAATATGCAATAAAATCAAACCCCAAAAAACCCACCAAGAATCTTGAAGCTAAAAGATAGTTTGAACAAATTTACCTCAGACCCACATCCTTATATACCCTCTACATCAAGAATCTTGAAACCCAGATTGATAAAAATTTAATCTTTAACAGTAAATTATTAATCAAACCCCAACACCCACCAAAAATTTAATCTTTTTAAACAAATTTACCTCATACCCACATCCTAATTTGCCCTCTACTTCAAGAATTGGCCAGTTTCTAGACCAAAAAATCAAGAATCTTGAACCCCAAAATGATAAAAATCCAATCTTTTTAACAGTAAATATTAATCTTCAAGCTAAAAGACTTTTAAAACAAATTTACCTCAGACCCACATCCTAATTTACCCTATCAATCAATCAATCAATCATACCCAGTAAAATCCCACCGACAGCAAAGCTATAAGTAGGGTCTGGGGAGGGTGGGATGTAGGCACACCGTACCTCTATCCAAAGGAATAAAGAGGTGGCTTCCAGAGAGACCCTCGGCTCTAAGTACATGTGTATGAAGCAAAATAAAGGAAATCAAAGTTTAACAGTTATATAAAAACTACTACTAATTATAATAATATTAATAATAAGATCACAGTTTAACAGCTATATAAAAGCTAATAATAATTATAATAATAATAATAATATATGTAAGGGAAATACCATTATGGTATGTGACCTAAATAAGTTAAGTCTAAGCCCTAAGGTATTCAATTCTCTCTAAAAATCCTTAACTTTAATTCTACTTCTCCACGAATTCCTATCCTCAACCATGTCCTCGGAGAGGTTTAGGTCTATCAAATCATGCCTAATCCTCTCATCCCAAGTCAATTTCGGTCGTCCTCTACCCCTCCTCCCCTCTATAGTAATATTTTCTACGGATCTATCAGGATTCGTCGTCTGTCTTCTCTTTACATGTCCAAACCATCTCAATCTCCACTCTCTTATCTTGTCTGCTATGTTCGCCACCCCTAATCTCTCGCGAAACTCAACATCCTAATTTACCCTTTGCTTCAAGAATTGACCAGTTTCTTGACCAAAAAATCAAGAATCTTGAAACCACCCAAATTGATAAAAATTGATAAAAATCCAATCTTTAACAGTAAATATTAATCTTTAAACAAATTTACCTCAGACCCACATCCTAATTTACCCTCAGCTTCAAGAATTGACCAAAAAATCAAGAATCTTGAACCCCAAATTGATAAAAATCCAATCTTTAACAGTAAATGTTAATATTTTAACAAATTTACCCTAATTTGTCCTCAGCTTCAAGAATTGACCAGTTTCTTGACCAAAAATTCAAGAATCTAGAACCCCAAATTGATAAAAAAAATATAATAAATAATTAAAATTAAAAATCTAATCTTTAACAGTAAATATTAATCTTTAAACAAATTTACCTCAGACCCACATCCTAATATGTCCTCAGCTACAAGAATTGACCAGTTTCTTGACCAAAAAAAAACCAAGAATCTTGAACCCCAAATTGATAAAAATCCAATCTTTAACAGCAAATAATAATCAAGAAAGATGCCAATGAAGAGGGTTAGTGTTAGATCATGAAAAAGATGAAGAAGAAGATATTGGATCTGCTGGGCCAGTGTCTTCTTCTCTCTGAAAGAAATAATAATAATAATAATTTTTTAGAGAGAGAAAGTATGAGGTTTTTTAGAGAGAGATAGAGAGATCCCAGATAATAAGAAATCAATCTTCACACAAACAAAACAAACAAACGACCTTCTAAGAACAGTGACATGAAATTTGTCAACATCCGGTCTCCTTTTTATTCTCTGCTTTTTACACACTCATCTCTAATTCTTTTGGTAAATATAAAAAATAATATAATATGATATAAATAAATAAGTTTCAGGAAATGAAAAGAAATCAGCATTTCTAGATTCTCTCTACCTTGCTTTTGGTACAGACATTAATGAAAATTTAATAGCATATACTAAAACTGTCAAACATGCATTAATGTGTTCATTATATCAGTACTAGTTTTTATCCTCGTATTACGGGGTTGTTTTATATTGTTTGTTCTAATATTTATTTCTTTTTTAAATTTATATTTTTTTTATTGTATGAAAGTTAATAGTATGCTTATGGTTTGATGATAAATTGTTTAACAAATAAATGAGATGGTATAACTCGGTTTAAAAGCTATATGGTTTTGATGAGACCCAAGACCCGTTTATTTTTTTACTATAAAATTGGTTTTTTTAAATATAAATAATATTTATCAAAGTTGATAATATACTTATGGTTTAATAAGAACAAGACCTGTTTATTTTTTTACTAAAAAATTGGTTTTTTTAATTTAAATAATATATATATCTTTTTTAAAATAAATAAAATATTAATTTTTAGTATATCCTATTTTATAGGATTTTTACATCAATAATTTGATGAGAATAATTTTTTATTTAATGAGATGTTATAACCCGTTTAAAAAATATATGGGTTTGGTAAGACCCATACCCATGAATTCGGGTCAAATGCATGAGAATCCTCCATTTAAAAATCAAGCAAATCTGGTGACTCCAAAAAAGGGGGGAGCGACCACATCGCGACACGTAAGATTTTTATGTTTTCGTTTATATAGATTATAGATAAGATTTATATCATACTAACAATTAATTTAATAAAATCTGATATAAAACAATTATTAATATTTTTTTTTCCTTTTTTATTGTTAAAATTTATGGTTATTGAAGAGGGGTTTATTTCAAATTTCAAATATTAATTTTCAAAACAATAATATGTTGAGAAGTAGGAATAAACCGGGTACTTTCAGTACCAATTCGATACTCATTTTTTGAGGTCTTGGAATCGGTACTGTATAGTACCGGTATATGGTTCTGTATGGTACTGGTATTTACCTTTTTTTCTCTTTAGTAACAAACCGAATCGGAAACATGTTGTGTCAAGCATTTTTTATACCGGTATCGATATTGAGTTGATCGCTGATGAAAAGTGTGTAGATTGTATACACAAAACAATTAATTATTGTATATTAAAACTGTCAAACATGCATTAATGTGTTCATCATATATTCATAGAAGATTTATACCCTTAGTAATGAATAAATTAATTATTATCTAATTTAAATTATTTATTAAAAAACTCTTTCTTGTGTACTGTAATAATTTATGATTATCGAAGAGAGTTTATTTCAAATTTCAAACCAATAATATGATAAGTGTGAAAACAAAACAATTTGTTAACATATACTAAAACTGAAAAACATGCATTAATGGGCTCATTATATTTTCGGATTTATACATTTAAAATTTAATTTAAAACATTTGTTAAAGGACTTTTTCTTTTGTATTGTTAAAATTTATGATTAATAAAGAGGGTTTTATTTCAAATTTCAAACTAATAATATATGATATGTCGACTGTCGAGAAGTGTGAAAATTGTTTATCATATATTTGTATAAAAAATTATACCCTAGTAACAATAATTTATTTAAAATATAATTTAAAACATTGATTTATTAAAAGAAAATTCTTTTGTATTGTTAAATTTTATGTATATTGAATAGCGTATAATTCAAATCAATAAAATGTTGAAAAGTGTGAAAACTATAGGCACATAACAGTCACGTTAATTATATTTTATATCTTAAATATAAGTAGGGGCGTTTTCCCATCAGCGTCGGGTGGAGAAAATGATGGAATGTGATTAGTGGGTTTGTTTTTTGTTTATTTTGATAATGAAATATAATAATAATTTGAATGAGCTCCATTCACAACACTCATTTTAACGAAAAAGTCTTTATTCTAACGTCACGTCACATGTCGCACAACGCCCACAAATGGACATCATCCACTATACATGGTTTTATATAGATGGTTGTTATAGTCTTCAATATAAGGGGGGGGGAGGGGTGGTGGATGTGGTGACATCACTCATCACACACCTCACCCAATCAAATGGTGCCACATCACCAACCCAAAATCCATCACATGTGATGGTTTTTTACTATGGGTGGTGGTGTGGTATGATGGTGTGTGATGGAATTTTTTTTTGTAACTTAAAAACTTAAAACAATATTTAATAGAACTTAAAAATAAAAACAATAGTTTACTAGAACATAATTCAACTTAAAAATTAGAATTAAAAAATAAAAGTTACAATAAACGTCTACTCCTCGTCTGAATCCGGGAATTCCAACCCTAAAGAACCTATAAGTTCAACTAGATCCCATCTCAACCGATAGTGAATATCTTCATCCCGCAAGTCTAATTGGACATCATCGGGAACGGGAACTTGAGTCGGAGGATCCGGTACCCAATCGGGATAAATTGCATTTCCATCTTCTTTTATTAACATATTGTGTAATATGATGCATGCATACACGTAGCTAGAGATCACAGGTTTTTCATTGCACGAACCGGTCGACTAAGTATGCACCAGCTACCCTTTAAAACACCGAAAGTTCTATCGACATCTTTTCTTGCCGATTCTTGCAACTTCTTGAACGCCTTTTCATTGGTCTCAACAGGAAACGAAAAGGCTTGCACAAAAACATACCAGTGCGGGTAGATGCCATCGACGAGATAGTAACCACGTCTGTAATATCTCCCGTTGACAAAATACAGACAGAAAGGTGCGGTGCCATATGTTACGCTCTGAAACAACGGTGATGTGTACAGAACAGTGATGTCGTTGTTTGAGCCGGGAACACCAAAATAAGAATGCCAATTCCACAAATCATTTGACGCAACCGCTTCTAGTGAGATGGTCGGTCGTTTGATATCACCCCTAACATACGCCCCTCGCAACTCCCGTGGACAATTCCTCTATTCGATATGTGTACAATCGATGCTACCGAGCATCCCTGAAAAATGCCATCTAGCCTCGTGTGCGGCGTAAAGACGTGTAATGTCGTGTCTTGTTGGTTTTCGTAGAAACTCTTTGGCATACAATTTTATAATCGCGTTACAAAAGAATTGTAGACATTCACGTGAAGTTCTCTCAGACATTTGTAAGTATTCATCGAATTGGTCGGGTGGGTTACCTGTCGCTAGTTGACGAATAGCGGATGTGCATTTTTGAAGCGCCGTAAAACTTCGTTTGCCTCTCGCGTCGTAAGATTCTTGAAACCATTATTCGTTTGCTTCGACGTCAGCTACAATATTTAAAAATAAAGATTTCGGCAAACGAAAGCGTTCCCTAAACGTCTCGTCATTGAATTTCGGCTCCTCCACAAAATAGTCGTTCATTAGCACGTCGTGGGCATGTATACGATCACGCTCCACCACTTTTTTCTTTGGACGGCTCGGGTCTTCAAGTTCTTTATATAGCAACGGGAACCATTCGAGAATGTCATCGTCCGAAGACGAAGAGCTATCGGTGTCTAAGGGCATCGAGTGTTTCGGAAATGCCATATTTTTTTGTTGTGAATGAAGGGGAAGTTTGAGAGTGTTTTTGAGTTGGATTTGGTTTTGAGTTGAATTTGGTTTATGTTTTGGTTTTATATTGGTATTTTTTATTTAACCCCCCCCCCCCCCCACCCACCCACCTCCCAACGGTACAATTTTTTGGAAACCACCCCTCATCAAGCGTAATGGCCATCACGCAAACCACCCTCCTCAAGCGTGATAGAGGAGCGGCGGCGGCGTGCTAGTAGCCACACGTGTGATGGCTTCATCACCACACGGTGCCTCCTCCCCCCTAATGGTTTTGAATAAACGTGTCGCATAATAATTTCTTTATATAGCAATAGATAAAAGATTCATGCTTTTTTTTTATATTTTATGATTAGGTGCATTTGTAACCAAACAAAGAAATACATGTAGCCCCTAATTTTAAAAGTGTTTTTTTCTTTGATCTATGAGTTGTATTATTCAACACGGGAAGATAATAACCAGGTTTATTAATTATATACAAAAAATGGTATAAACTTTTTATCTATACAAAACCCACTCAGATTTTATATACTTTTATTTTTATGAAAATTTTTAGACCAATTAAAATTAACTGATTTAAATAAAAGAGTTACATTTTGTTACTACTTAATATATTTCTTTTATAATTAAAATAATAAGATAGTAGTAAACGATAATCATCTGCCAATTAGTTTTAGCTCAACTAGCATTTAAAGGATAAATAAAGATTTGGATGAGAGACTGCAAGGCCTCATGTTTGGATCCGATCCCAGCCGGATTTTACCGCAATGGGCATTCAGGCAGCGAGTTTCCCTGAAAAATTAGGTGGTGGACTTTGGCTATCCAGTATTGCCCGTGATCGTGGATTCGTGGGCGTATATGATCGTCTTTTTTCATTGAGTTACCCCGAGTAACCGGGCTTTATTCGTTGATCGTCCAAAACAAAATGATAATCAACTTATTTAAAATATTGATGAAGTCACGGAACCTTATTAATATTTACTAATTTTCAACTGAAAAGAATAACAAAAGTAATCTTAAAATAATAAACAACATAAAGCACAAGAAAGGCAATAACGATTGAGGTGGGCGATCTCGATGGTAATATATTCAAATTTGAAACTTGGATATATATTAATTGCTTTAAATTGAATACTAAACAAAAACTTTTCTTTAAAATTAATAAATTCAAGTGTTAATAGAATCAATAAATTATTAGAATTTTAGTGACATTCATTTCAGGTTCAGTAATATATTATGAACTACATTAACTACAAAGCTTTTGTATTCAAACTTTGTAATAGAAATTGAGCTAATAATGGAGATGGTTCATGTGTTTTACCAAAAGTAACATTCTACTTTGAGAAGTTTTAAGTTTGGGATCTCTAATTTCAATTATTATTATATATAATAATTAAGAACTTTGGCGACGCATTTGATTTTAATTTGCTTTTTGTTTTTGAATTTGCGTCGGTTTGTTGCCGTAAAATACGGGTTTTTTAGCGTTGATACCGTCAAATGATAAATTCGCGTAAGATCGCGGTCACAATCTAAGGATTTTTCTTCGTGGGAATTCTTTTTTGTCCATCGATTTTGGACTAATTTGCATCAGGTCACGGTCACAACGCACATATATTTTTTTTGTTTTTGCTAACCGTCTTTTTTATGTAAATATGTTAATTTGTTGTATTTTGAGTGTAGACGAATTAACTTATTGTTTTAATTTTGGTGTCGCAACCTGATACCAACCGAACTCGTGTCGGTTCACCACCACAAGACATGGTTTTCTATGTACTCCCTCCGTCCCATTGTAAGTGTCCTACTTTGATTTTTCAAGTCTTTCTTATTTAACTTTGACCGGCAATATTTTTGTTTGTGTTATATAATACTTGATGTAAAATATATGAATGGATTGGGTTTTAAATGTATTTTACATTGATATAATTTTCATCAAGTATTATATGACATGAACAAAAATAATTACGGTCAAGTTGCAAAAGAAAGACTTAAAAAGTCAAAACATGACACTTATAATGGGAGAGGGAGTATGATTTAGTGCCGACAACGTCGATTCCTGCTGAATTCGCGTTAGTTCACAAACACAACGCACAAGTTTTTTTTATCCCTCGATTCCAGAATCAACGAATTTGTATCAGTTTGCAACTGCAACACGTGTTTATTTTTGTTCGCCGTTTTTATATTTTAAATATGTTAAACTTTTGTATTTGGGTGTGGACGAATTTATGGTTGCTTTATTTTTGGTGTCGTAACCAGATATCAAACGAAGTGTCAAAGGTTCGTAACCGTGACACATGTTTTGTTATGTTAATTTGTTGTATTTTTGCGTTAAAGTTTTTTTAGGGGGTTTATTATTAGTTTCGTAACCAAGCACCGATAGAATTCACATCGACTCGCAGACGCATTGCAAGGTTTGATAAGTTGTACAAGTTGCGCCGGGAATCTTTCTAGTTTATAATATTTATGGGATCTAAAACTAACGTCTATTTGTTTTAAACGGGAGAAGATCACATTTGTCTTACACATTAGGGCATTTACCGTTATTAAACGTGACGTTTTTCTGGTGGCTTCGTATATATTTTAGGCGCAATTTCTTTTTAGCACAACCTCGTCACATATGGTAGAAAGTTACTAGAGTAGTAGAGTATAAAATTCAATAAAAATTATATATAACATCCCACACAATCCTACCAGGGTTATCATAGTCATTCGATGATGTTATAAACTATAAACCATGTGTGAGTTTGTAGCTTTGAGGTTAAAAATATGGGATCAAACAAATCAGTTTGAAATCAACATAATCAAACTGGGATCTTTGCTATTGAATATTCTTTCTTTTTTTAATTTTTTTAAAATTATTTTGATCTTTTGAAATCAATTCCCTTGGTGTGATATACGATTAATCCAATTATCATATTGTAATCTATTGAGTTTTTAAAATTTGATGGATAAACAACTAAAAAGAACTAAATAATTTAAATACTTAACTAAAATAAACTATTCGACCATATTACCTTTATACCTTTTCAACAAAAACAAATTTAGTCCAAAAAAAAACATCGTTATCGGTTAGATGATATTCTTTTTTAGTTTTTCTTTCTTTTTTCTCGCATGTCTTTGTTCTTGTGTGTGTATGTATATATATAGTGTTTGAATAATACACAAATTAAATTAACGTGCTAAACATGCAAATCAAGTAATATAATTTTACATACAACATAGTGTAATTATAGCGTAGTTTCACTACAACATTTTAATATTACACTACGATGTAATTACATAATTACAATACTTGGGCGTGTTTTTGTTCGTGTGTGTGTGTGGTGTTTGGATCAGATACAAATTTAATTAACATACTAACGTGCAAATCAAGTAGTATAATTATATATACAACATTGTGTAATTATAGTGTACTGTCATTACAATATATGGCAATTACACTACTTGTCTAGATAACTACACTACTTTACACTACTTGATTCCACGTTAATTTAATTTATACGTTAACTTTTCCTTATATGTATATTGATTCTGATTGAGTTCAAAGGAAAATAAACTTAAATAGAAAACTAAAGTTGGTCTCATATATATAAAGAGGTTGGATACTTGGATAGGACTTTACCTTCCATCTCTTTATGTCCCCCATTAAAAATAAACTATAAATGAAGGATTTGAATTGTAATAGTTCAAAAGAAATTTTGGAAACATATATTTACAAAGAGGGAAAGGGGTGAAATCACCTTTTGGATGGTGGATGAATGTGGTTTATATAGGTGCCAATGGAGAATTAAAAGCATATGCATTTTCCTTTTTACCTATTGAATGAAATATTTCTAGTAGAAGAAAATAAAGCATATAATCAAATTAAATTAACGTATTATACGTCCAATCGTGTTGTCCTGTTGGGTTGGCACTTTGCCGTTGAAATGTTCAATCTGAACCCGACATATATTACTATTCATTTTAAAATTTTCAACTCCAACCCACGTTCACATAAAGTCGGATTGACTGGAAAACGATCCGTTTAACCCATTTATCAAAAAACTACTAATACAATTGATATAATTTTGAGTCGGTAGAGTAAATGAGTAATGTGATTTTTTTATTTTTTTTAGAATTGTTAAAAACCTTGAAAATGATTGGAAATTACACGTGTATATAAAGTATATTCAAAAAACGGAAAACGAAAAAAAGCCTAAATAAAAATATAATTATAATTTTTATAACATAATTAAACGGGGCCAACTCGTTTTTATACAGGTAAATCCTGAACCCGGCTCGTTTTTTAAACATGTTGTGTTAGTCGATCTGAACCTGACTCTTTTATTATTTTTTAAATGGTTGTATTAAGCAAACCTAAAACCTTTTTATTTCATGTCGTATTTCATATCGTCTCAACAATCGTCACGCCTATATACAACTAAGTTTTGGATGTCTTCTTGTGTCTTTTCACTACGTTAAGTCGTTAATCATTTATACTAAGTTAGTTCATCTATATACGATCTTTGTGTCTAATTAGATTCACTTGTTATTAAACGATAAGACTATTGCGTAGTGGGAGACAATTGGTAAGGTGTAACATCCTAAAAATTTTAATGATGAATAAAGGAAGTTATGTTTAGTGATTTCGCGTAATTAATTTATATCGGGTAAGGAGCGGGTCTTGGACTTGGATTAATTGAGACGGGTTAAATGAGAATGGGATTTCAGGGATATAAATACCCCCAAAACCCCAAAATACCTTCATTTCCATCATTTTCCTAAAAACACTCCATAACATACACACCACCTACAGCCGCCGGCGGCAGCCGAGGAGAGGGAGAGCGAGGTCCGAGAAAGAGAGAGCGGTTGGTTGTGATTAAGCAAGTAAACGAGATCCAAACAAGCCCAAAAAGGTATGGTTCTTGATCTTTGAAGTTTAAAGATCCAAGCTTTTTAGTGTATAAACGACCGAAAATGGCCGGGTAGCGTAGTGGGTGATATTGAACCATAGCAAGGGTGTTAAAATCGCTCGAAATGCCGATCAGAAGCTAAAACAGCAGCTGTCTGGGCAACTTCGCCTTCATCTGGGCAACTTCGCCTTCAAAGCGATGAACTTCGCCTGCAAGCCAAGTTCGCCTGATGAACTTCGCCTGCAAGCTAAGTTCGCCTGATGGCAACTTCGCCTAAAGCTAAGTTCGCCTGATGACAACTTCGCCTAGAGCTAAGTTCGCCTGAGGCTTAACTTCGCCTAAAGCCAAGTTCGCCTGATGACAACTTCGCCTAAAGCTAAGTTCGCCTAAGGTTTAATTTCGCCTAAAGCTAAGTTCGCCTAAGGTTTAACTTCGCCTAAAGCCAAGTTCGATTAGAAAATAAATTAAAAATCTAATGAAAAATGTGTTAAGACAGTTAATGGAAATAAAATTTTTCCAAGCTGACCTGGCAGCTCGACCCCAGCCAGGGGCTCTGCCCCTTGGACCCTGCTAGGGGCTGCCGCCCCTAGACCCCGCTGCCAGGGGCGCTGCCCCCGGACCCCCGTTCGTTGTGGGTCATATAAAGATAGAAATACATTATAAGTAGTGATAGTTAAATTGATATGTATACTTGTTATACAGTCAGCCGTGCACAACTGAAGAAAGGGATTACGATCAACGGAGAACGTAACCGTGTTCAGGTGAGTTTCTAGCCCCATTCCTTGTTATGTTTTCGGGGCTGTGTGCATACTTGATGTGTTGTTAATACATTTATCCTAAGTGATAAGTGTATGCCCTATGTGATATATGTGTTATGTAATAATGATTGCTTGATGGTACGTGAACGATCTTCGGATATTGCACGTACTGTCAGGTTGTAATGCTATGTATAAGGTAAGTATAATATGAATGCTTATGCGTAAGAACGTGATAGAGATAATAAAAGAAGGAAATAATGATGTATGGTCGTATGGTTACGAAAAGGGGTACCGAGCCCTAATAATACTCGAGGTATGATGTATGGTTGTATGGTTACGAAAAGGAAATAATGATGTATGGTAACGAAGAGGGAATCGAACCCTACTAATATTCGAAAACTAGGGACCAGACCCTTATAATATCTGTGATGTTAGGGACCAGACCCTTATAATATCTATGATGTTAGGGACCAGACCCTTATAATATCTGTGATGTTAGGGAATCGAACCCTTCTAATATTCGAAACTAGGGACCAGACCCTTATAATATCTGTGATGTTAGGGACCAGACCCTTATAATATCTGTGATGTTAGGGAATCGAACCCTTCTAATATTCGAAAACTAGGGACCAGACCCTTATAATATTTGTGAGGTTATAGGGCGAAAGGCTCTTTAAAACGTATGATTATGTATGTAAAGAAAGTATGAAGGTAAAAATGAAAGTAAAAGCACTTAAGTGTGTATGAAAGAAAGTTAAGAGGTTAAGTATGAAGTGTAAAGAATGTATTGTATGATTATGTGATTAACTAGAACTCACTCAGCGTAGCTGACTTTTAGTATGCACGCAGGTGAGTAGGATGAGACAGCTGGCTTGAGCGGGGACACATGGCAGAAGAATAAGAGCCTGGCATCTGAAGACTTACGATGTTTTAATTTTAATGTTTTAATGTGAAAGACAAAGGATGTTTTGAGACAAGTTATGAAATATTGTAATGTTTTATGAAAGTTTTATATTCCGCGTAAATGTTTTAATTAACTCTGATATTTAGAACTGTGTTTATGAGTAAATCCAACACGAAAGTAGGCTTACCGGTAACGGGGCCTTACATAAGGGTTTTGGGCGACAAAGGGCGAGAGCCCCCCCCCCCCCCCCCCATATTCGGGCGATAAGTGGGGATGACATACCTTTGTCTCCAGCTTGTGTGATGGAGATGTTGACATGGCGATCAAGTATTAGGGTGGGCCGATTTGTGGGCTACAACACTGTCCCCCTTGGTTGCATATCCCCCCCCCCCCCTCTGACCACCTGTCAAAAATCCCCATATTATATAGCCCTTCACTATACATAGTCTAAATATCTAGTTTATTAATTGAACTAAAGATAAAGAGTTCATTTGTTGTGAGTGTCTTAATCATTTTTTTAACTACTTTTTTTATTCCGCCTTCCACCCAATGTCTCAAGTAAGACTAGATACCCCAACTATTTGTTTTTAAGATACACATCTTTTTCACAAGATCAAGTTACCGATGAGTGTCTTAATCTCTAATTTGCTTACCTAAAGCAATCATTTCTGAGATCTAATTAATGACGATTTTAAATATCAACACTGTGTCAATGCTAACGCCCATTTTTTTACTTGTGTAGTGATAACATCATATAACGCAGAGTGATTAAAAAAAACAGTGTCAGTCTTTAAGACTCAGAGAACTTTAAAAGACAAAAAAATCACATGGATTATAAGAAAAACAAAACCAAAGTTGTCCTATAGACATTTGGTGTGGAAGGTGGTCCAAACAATTACCTTCATCGGACCACATCATGGACGTCATCATCTGATTTCACCGCTTGCATATGCTATAACCTAATATTTTTATCATGGTTTTGTAGGTTTCTTATTTCCAGATGTCGCGAGTAGTTATTTTGAACAATCTATGTAACTATGTTACACTTTTGTATTAAAGTATTTTGTCTACATACAAAAATCAATAACCTGATTAGACGTAAAGTGATCTTTGAAATAAAGAACACACGGTTGGCCAATTGACACAATGGTGGCGTTTCTAGTTATAGGACATGAAAGTAACTCTAAATTATAAGTTCAATATATCAACTTATTTAGAACCCGTTAACGCATTTGTAAATCAATTACTTAGCCAATTATTTAAGATCGTCAAAAATAAATAAATAAATAAATAAATAAATAAATAAATAAAGATTGGATGTTTATAATAAGATGTTACTCAAGTCATTTCATGCTACATGGGTTAATAGAGTGTCGTGATTTATTTATTTTTTACAAAGCCATACTTGAAAATCATTTATATTATATACTTAATGATTATGTTCTAATAATATTTACAATTAATGTTTAGTATTTTAATTTAAAATTTAATGTCATTTGTGAATACATACATTTTAAACGTATCTTCAGAAATTTTATCTAAAATAGTTATAAAATGCTCATTTTCAATTCAAGGGTAATATTGTCATTCAAGACCGTTAATACGCTATAAATAAAATAAATAAATATATATTTTTAATACAATACCTAACCATTTAGTCTAAATTATGATTGGTAATGGGTCAGATTTGAGCCGTGTTTAGATAGCCTTAGCTCCATACCTGATTATAAAAGATTGGCATACCCGGCCTAAAATCCATTAGATATCTAACTGATAATACTTACCCGTCGGACATCGGATTTACCATGGCTTTAGGTAGTTATATATAGTATATACTTAAACAAATTGGGTGTGTGTGGGTGTGTGTCGTATATACATTAATAAGTAGGGTAAATTATATACCATATACCTTTAAAATAAATCGTGTTGGTAGGAGCTACAAATACACTCAATAATATTATACTCCGTATGACGTATATACTTATAAATAATAGAAAATGTTGGGGTATATAATCGGGTAAACGGGTATATGTTATCGAGCAATCGAGTCGCGTAAACAAGTATATCTCCAAACCTCACATCTGTACCATACCCAAGAAAATAAAGTAATTTCATACCCTATCACAATTACCCGACCCTATACCTGAATTCTTATAATTTCGAGTTTCATTGTCATCCATATTCTAAGATACCTTGTTTATCCGTACAAACGTTTTTTCACACATCATTTAATACTCTTTAATGTTTTATAAATGCATACCTACAAAAATATATTATTCAAGATATTTAAGAAGAATTAGTTTTTTCATCAACCAATATATGTGATATCACCTACTCACAAAATATAATTTATTAAGTGTAAAAACATTACATTGTCATTCAAAAATGGCCTGTAATATTGATTGCTTTTTAATCCAGATCTATTGCAACAATAAGCAACCATTAAGGCAGGTTTGACAAATAACCTCCTGAAGCTAAGCTATAGTTTACATGTATTAATTAATCATTAATTATATCTCAATGTTGCCCCTTAATTGGCTAATATGTTTAGGCAGAGGGTCCATCATGGGTACATTCTCTTTTTTTAAGGTGGGATATTATATTTTGTTTGTGTTATTATCTCACTTTTATTTTATAAACCATATTGCATACTTTATTATGCGTCAATGATTTATTTAAGCCGTTGAGGTAAAACTTTTAAAAACTTCTTTTTCAATATTTGAAAAGGTAGTTAAGGGTTGTGAGTGATTTAATATTTGAAAACTTTCTTTTTCAATATTTTAAAAACTTCTTTTTCAATATTTGAAAACTTTTAAAAACTTCTTTTCCATCTCACTCATGATGGAATAAAGATGATCAAATCACTTAATGAGTCAGTAACTTGTGAGTGATTTAATTAAATGTTAAAAAATAAATAAAATAAAATACCATATTATGCGTGTGAATCTCCTATACACATGAAATATGATATCTCGAAACTTTCTTTTTGACATAGGGAGATTTTCTTAACGTGTGGGGTTTAAAAAAATAAAATAAAAGTATGTAATTTTTCTTTCTTGTTTAAAAATATGGTAATAGTAACACCGGTTTCAACAACAACTACTGATTTGGTCTAGTGGTAAAGCCGTAAAGATGTATGTTTACCACTAAAAGATTGTGGGTTCTAGTCTCACTTAAGACATTGAGCGAAAGATGAAAAAAAATTGTTAAAAAAAAGTAACGCTAGTTCCAAACCTCGTATCCATTCTCTATAAACTCACTAACTTTATGTCTTTAAAAAAGTTCGATCATAATTTATTTTTCTTTAATAATTGTGATTTAAAAATATATACCTAATTACTAATTAGTAAGTAAACTTATTACGTCTCGTATTATAATTTTTATGTATTTTAATCATATTTTTATATCAAAATATCCTTTAATTGCTAAATCTTTATTACTAGATGTTTAATGTTTTTTTTGTAATTTCCGTTCAATACAGGTATTTACAACCTAATTTATATAAAAAGTTGTATCCTTTTTTTCTCTAGATTTTAACATATATTATTTCTTAAACTAAATTGTATTCATCGTAAAGTACTTTATATTTATGTTTTCATTAAAACTTACATCAAAATATAACAAAAATTAAGTAAATTTGCATGTTTAGACTTTTGATCAAATATAAATTATTAAAAAAAATATTAAATTTTACGTCTATAGGAAACTTTAAAAAACATTCGGAAGGTTGAGGGTTTGAAATTATCAAATTCTTGTTCAAAAAAAATTACGCTATTTTAATTATTTTTAATAGTTATTTTAATTATAAAATCGCATAGGATTAGTTTTTTATGAGGGTTTTAGTTTATTGTGTCTAGGCCCACTTCCAGCGTTAATTTAATACCATATATAACATTATGCATGTATTCATGAATCATATTCCATGGCACATTTTTTTATTGCACAAAGCATCGTCTTTCTCTTTAATCTAGTAATATTTAAATTTATTCTATGATTAAAAGAATATTTGACTATTAATTGTTTATTAAACACATAATGTGAAAATAAAAGTTATTATTTTTGTAAAACATGCTATTTTTAACAACATTTTTGACGATTGGTACTGAATAGGGATGAGATCGGTACAGTATCTGTATTCGTACATTATTATAACCGTGTCAAAAATCAATAAAAACGAGTACCGAGCGTACTGAATTTATTGGTATTGTACGTGTATTTCGATACAGTACTCGCTTATATACCGCTTTTATTTCTCCAAATTTCCAACGATCTTGGTACTTGTACCGGTACGAGTAACAAATAAGTTGAATTGGTTATCCTACTAGTACATGACAGGTACATGATGGCTAAATTGGTACGGGTACCAACATTATTAATGCCACAACCAAACATAAAACCAAAAGCAAAAATAAAACCAATAAACCATAATACCAAAGTAAACCATAATATCAAATTCGAACAAAATGTAACATAATACCGAACATAATACGTGTGTAGGATTTATTTTAGATATTAAACGTTGAGAATCGCAATAAAAATAAAACATCTGCATATTTCAAACAAGTACAAAAACAAAAATAAAATAAAACGAGTGCTGATACCCTTACTAAATCAAATTGTTATGGGTGATACGGATGCGTACGAGTATTCGGGAAAAATCTCATCCCAAGCAATGAAGATACAAAAGATGGATACAATTTAAAGTATTTAACCATTATTCAAGTATTTAAAATATAAATCTATCAATAAGAGGCGAATAATGGGATTGGTGGTTAATTAGTAAAGGCAAAAGCTTTAAAATTAAATCACCAAAAGGTTGAAAGGTCATGTGTATAAATCTCCTAGATAGAGATGAGCAAAACGGATAAGCATACTGATTTGATACCAACAGTACAAAGTCGGTATTAAGTTTTGAGTATCCAGTATTGTACTGGTATTTTTCAAATTTTACATTTAATACCGGTACCAAAAATTTAAGAAAATCAATACATGTACCGATACCAGTATCCGTTCATCACTATTCTCGGATGGCATAAAAGATTCGTCGTTAAATAAAAAAATAGAGAATGTTAAACCTCAGAAACATCTTAAAATATTACAAAAAGAGGTGAATGCTATTAATATACACATCCGTTATGCATAATTGCATGCATATTTTTCACACTGTCCAAATCACATTTTTATTTATAAAAAGGGAATTATAAACCTCACATACGTCATAAAATAATTACTAAAAAGACTGTGTATAAGACAATATTACGAATGTTAAACGGTTGTATTTATAGGTTATCAAGGTTAAACCCGATACAAACCTGGAAATTTGATGTGAATTCAAACACGATATAAATTTAAAAATCATGCCATACATGTAGCTTGATAATGACAAGAGCTTTTGTCACACCCTCAAAATTCACTAACGGAGTTTTACCGTCAGAGGGTGTGAACTGGCAGGATCGGAATCATCAGTTATAATCAAACCATAAAATAAAGTTTCAAAACCATGAAAACGTTTACGAGTAATTAAATGCGGAAGCGTAAAAACCTTTAATCAAAAGTTGCGTCACGCAGGACGACTTAAAACCAAAGATAATCGTTAAAAATAAGTTTGCAGGACAAAAGCGTTTTCAATCAATGCATGTTCCTAAACCGCGCGCCCGCCTCGGCTACCTGAGAATAACATACTAAAAGTGTCAACACAAGGTTGGTGAGTTCACAAGTTATATAAAATAAATCGTTTTAGCGTTTTGCGTAACCACGTTACGGCGTTTTGCGTTAAGCGTTTTGCGTAACAACGTTACGGCGTTTTGCGTTACCAGATAGTGTTATGTCAAATTATATATCGATAGGTAGCTAATCTATACAACAAGTATTACTAAGTGTTCGACACCGAAGCTGACTCGTTTAGTAAGTGCCTTGTCACCAGGTCCTCCAGACCATGGTACGTGTTAGCCAAAATTACACCCGCTCGACCTCCAGTCGAGTTTAGCGTTGGGTGGGGTTTGTCAAACCCAGTAGTACTACTCAACAGTGACTCGCTA
The DNA here is from genome assembly GCF_021521415.1 of Bidens hawaiensis. Classification (NCBI taxonomy): domain Eukaryota; kingdom Viridiplantae; phylum Streptophyta; class Magnoliopsida; order Asterales; family Asteraceae; genus Bidens; species Bidens hawaiensis. The sequence continues at coordinate 61,672 of NW_027505637.1, forward strand.
TTCTAAATATTAACCGGTTCGATGTGTAGGACTTCAAATATTTCGTTTGCCACTTAGCCTTTACAAGTGATATATAATTTATAACAAAATCTCAAATGCGTTGTGGAGTATGTTATCTCCCCCAAGTGAAAAGCGTTTGAAAACAGTTTAAAGAGGGGAAAGTGAAACTCACTGTTTGCGAAGAATTTCCCAAAATAAATCACCAAGATGCGCGTCACCGAAAAACTCTCTCTAACGTTCTAAAACAACAAAGAGATTTTTCTAAGTGTCGGAATATTATCGAGTCTCTAGACCCGGCACATAATACCTATGCACATAACATGTTTCGTGTTTCGTTCGTGAATCGTGTGTGACTTTAACAAGTGTTTTTGTGACACATCACATGTGTAAGAAATCATATACGTGTCATGTATTCATAACGTACATTACTAGCAATTTTTCCCCGTAAGGGCATTTTGGTCAACAAATAACAATTAACTAGCCATTATTCCCCATAAGGGCATTTTGGTCAAATTATGACAATCAATTAGCAGTTATTCCCCGCAAGGGCATTTTAGTCAAAACACGACAATTATCTTGCAATCATTCCCCTCAAGGGCAATTTGGTCATAACACGATAATAAATTAGCAAGTATCATATTTCATGCATTTTCACAAAACTCAGCAGCTAGTTTCACCGAGACAGAAATCCTACTAGAAAGATTGTACTATTTCACCGATCATAGCGTCTCAATTAATTTACCAAAAATCATCACAGAAGCACATATGTCTCAGGTTTCCAGAACATATTTTATTACATTTTTATTCCTCATAGTTTTCTCACAATCATCAAATCATTACAGCAAACTCATAACAGTCAGATTCATGCACAACAGAATGTTATTTGCAATTACCGTTAAACGAAAAATCCAATAAATGCAAGACCACTTGGGTTTGGTTCCTAACTCAATGAGTCAACTTCCAGAAGTAGAACCAACCCAATTGGTCTCGTAGTTCATGAGATATAACATTTACAACATAACCTAACAGCAGGTCTAACAGCTCAGCTTTGCACAACGTTTTTGTAAAATCATAAAAGTTAACTTCTACTTGTCCAAAAATTACAAACTTATACTTTATAGAAACTAGACTCAACCTAGTTTACTGCAGTACCCACAATCTCAACCAAATTTCACGTTTACACTTCGTTACAGTCACTTAAACATCGTATACACATTCTGTCCAGAATCTGTTTGCATCCAAACTCAACATAATAACAATCTATGAACTATCATGCATCCATATAACCCTCTAGACTCCATAAACACCATCCATGCACATCAATTTCACATTACATACAAGATTAGGGTTTTTGTTTGAACTCAAATCATAGACACAACAATCAACATGTAACAACATCAATACTAGTTATCAATCATCATTGATTCAACAACAATCATGTTAGCTATGTACATACTCAAAATCGGCAGCCTAGGGTTTGTGGTTAACCCAACAAACATCAAAATCAAGCAACAAGAATGTAAAGTATGATCAATTATACCTTCCTAGCACCTAGTTCTTCAATCAAACACTTGATTTGATGGTTGAATGTGTGTATAGAGTGGACGGCAGCCAAGGGTTCACAAGGGAAGGAGGCCGATCGGACTTGAGGTTAATAATAAGGAGTTAGGGTTAAGTTATTAAGGTTATATTTATAGACATACAAGTTACACTCAAGTCCCTCCACTTCCAATTGTTGTTTTTCTAACTTAACTAACTTAGTTATTGTTTCTTGTCTAGCATTACACACCATATAATCAAGTAACACATATGTTAACACATAATTATCCCATAATTATTGTTTTGACGTTTTTCGTTTATTCATCAATCGTTTGCGTCAACTCGTTTGCGTTTCGGTGCAAATCCCGAAAGACTACACATGTAGTAAGTGTTAAGCGTTATTTAAATCCTAGTTTAAATGTAATGAAGTGTGCGTTGTAGATTTAGTGATCTTAAGTTTGAATTGACGGAGTTGAGTTAACGGAGTTAACCTGAAATTGACGATTGTCACATCATTCCATGTTAAAGAATTTTCGTCCCGAAAATTTGAGTCAAGTCGTGATGAGTGTCTGAAAGAGTAAGAAAATTTTTTTTTTCAGTTTGTCATAGCTTTTGTTGGTTAACAAAATAAAATTTTATTTTACTTCTTTTCGTATCAATACTCCAAGGCTATATTTTATTACAAAAAGTACAAATGTACATAAAAATGTAAAATAATTACATTTAAACAATAAACTTATACATGTATTTTTTATTTTAAATTTTAGTATAAAGTATTTAATTAGTTTAAGTTATGACATAATACACATTTTAAAAAAATAAGTGTATAATTAAAAAGGTTAAAATCGAAGGTCTACCGAACGCAAACTATTTTAACAAGCGTGCTTGGCTTGAACCTCAAAATTAATCTAAACATGATTAGGCTAAATTCATACGATCATGAACTATATATTAGATTCATATCGTGAATTTTCCTATCCATAACACATTTCGCAATAAAATATACGATAAGAAATGTGACTAATATCTTGTTGAAAACTTACATTGGAATTTTTTTGCAATATCATCACTACAAAATATACCATGACTGACCAAACACATTACTGTATATATTATTTTCAAAAGTAGGTATGAACATTGATTTTTTTTTCTTAAGTTTCATATTCATTTTTATGGCGTAAGTAATATATGTCTAACTAATTTAATTATCGTTCAATTTAATTGTGGGGCCATTCACTAACAATTAACTAAACTTTTGTTTTACTTTAGAGTAAACTGCGGTTTTCGTCCATGTGGTTTATCCAAATTTACGTTTTTAATTCAATAGTATAAATTTGTGATTTTCATTCATGTGGTTTCAATTACTTGTAATGAAACCTGAATTCACTAACCCCGTTAAGTTTGGTTATTAAACCCATCAGCGTGCCTCTCACGTCAGGGGCAGTATTGCCTTTTTTATCCCAAAATAAACATCAATCTTAATTCGTAAGTCCCCTCATATGAGGGGCTGGGTTGTATTTGGGGAGAAAGGGGACAAATTTGCCCCTCATGTGAGGGGCACGCTAATGGTTTAACGACCAAACTTAACGGGGTTAGTGAATTCGGGCTTAATTGCAAGTTAAATGAAACATGGATAAAAATCACAAATTTAAAACTATTGGACTAAAACCGTAAATTTAAACAAAATACAAGAACAAAAACCACAGTTTACTCTTTTTTCCTTATTTTCTCTATTATCATAACCAGCTAGTTATGACTAATTAATAGGCCTGTCAATTTTCACCCGAACCCGAGAACCGAACCCGACCCGAATAGACCCGACCCGAAGACACATCCAAACCGCATAACCCGAACCCGAGATACCACGTAACCCGAACCCGATTGCAATAGTTCGGGTCGGGTTTTGGATAGGATTTCCTCAATTCGGGTTAACCCGAAAAACCCGAGAAGGTAGCGATTTAAAATGCCAAAATTTTATAGGTTTGAATTTTTACCTATTATACATACAATACAATTCAAAAGAGAATAATAATATATGCATACGGCACACTCTGTTTCTTCATCAGACAATACAACTTCAAAGTTCCAATCAAAGAGTTTGCAAAAGGTATGCTCGATCAATGTTTAATTGAAATTAGTTGATTATATTTGAACGAATGCGGTTTCTCTAAATTCCAACTCAACAGTATGGTTATTTCTTGTTGAATTGAATCCATTAAAACTAGAGCATTCATGTGTTTCTTGTTGGTATACTATTTAATTAAAATCAATTGAAATTAGTTAAAGAAGTAACATCAATTGGTTTGAGACATGGTATTTCTATATAACAATTGTTTGTTACGGATTGAGATTTTGGTGTTTTTTTACATTTAAACGATTACTCGTATTTCTTCTTAATGTTTGATTTAATTATTGTTAAATGCTAATATGTTCATATACGAGGTGGTGTATAATAATACTATTTAAGTGCCATTGTACACTATGATGACAAAAATACCCACCTTTTTGTAAATCATTTCAACCCTTTCACAACATTCACTTAACCCGAAACCCGAATCAAACCGACCCGATCTAATACGACCCAATAAACCCGAAAACCATAAAACCCGAAACTAGAATGGTTTGGTTTTCGGATTATATTTCCACTCATAAAACCCGAAAAACCCGACCCGAAAAATCCGAAACCGACAAAAAAACCCGAAGAATACCCCTACTAATTAACCCACAACGTTCAAGTTAATATATATCACGTTTTAAGTTTTAAGTGGTTCTTGCTAGTTTAACCAAACATATATAAGGATTAGCCTGGAAGTTGGTGATAATTACAAAAGGTTTTGTACTTGTCCACATTTGATTGATGGATGGATTGATACTCTGTCACAAACAAAGAGTCTATAATTTGTGTGTGAGGGTACTATTTAAAGGTATATTATTATTGGGATGTGTTATTCATACACTTTTATAAGGGTGTATGTAGAGATAAGATGTGTGTTAAGAGGGTGTGTGAATATTCAAAAAAAATGTGTAAATAATCATTGCCTTATTATCTGTATATGTTCTGACACGTGGCTCCATGCTTTTCCCCTCATATTATTTTAAAGACTGGTCCCACCTATGGATACCATCATCTTTGATGGCAACAAGTTTTTCTTTTCTTTTTTTTTTTCTAAGGCTGAGGGGTGTGGAGTGCGAGAGGGGGCGCGTGAGCCCATCCGCTCGCGCCCCGGGGCGCGAGCACCTATGTTCTGATTTAATTCATGTTTGTTGACATAGCTTATGGTCCTAATGTTTCTGTGTATATTTGAATTTGATATTCATTAAAGCTAATTAAAAAAATAGCATTTCAATACATTTTAACAGAGTGTTCATGTATGTTTACTGATCATATTTCTTGAATACAGGTGGATTCAGTTAGTTTTCTAACCCGCAGATCGAGTGTTTCTAAAAACACGCATAAACGGTCAACTTCAATATCACGTGTATCGAGCACACGGTGCCACGCTAAACGACCTCTCGGGATATTTAGCGACTATGATTTTTCCAAAACCTCAATCAACCAAGACGCCGAAAGCTTCTTAATAAACACGATAAACATGAACTTCTTCGAGCGGTTAACTTTAGCATGGAAGGTAGTATTCCCGTCTTCATCAATGATCAAGAACTCAAACGCGAGTGTCGCTAAACAACGGTTGAAAATGATTTTGTTTTCTGATCGGTGTGCGGTCAGTGACGAGGCGAAGCAGAAGATAGTTGGAAATATAGTCGACGCGCTTTCGGATTTTGTGGTGATTGAGTCGCAAGATAAAGTCCAGCTCAACGTGTCGACGGACCCTGCGCTTGGGACGGTTTACTCGGTTACTGTGCCCGTGAGACGGGTGAAAGCCGAGTATCAAGAAGAGGACGAAGAGGGAACGGTTGTGAATGTCGAAGATAAAGATGATGGCGCGAGTTCGGGTTTGATGGATGTGAAGTTTGATTTTTATGTTCCAAGTGAATGATTGATTGATCAACTGGTTGGAATTTTTATAATTTATAAGATAAGTTGTAAATATTTGACATGATAATGCTTGTTAGATGTTTTGGATTTGATGGTATGATCTGTACACGATCCTACTAAAAACTAAGTTACAGTTCTTTGGCGTCGATAAGTTACGGTGCACGACCCGTTGAACTTTTACAACTTTTGCTATAAAATTGATAACTATATCTAGTGCTGCTATTGACTACAGGTACAACCAATGTTTGCATAACTGAATCGAACATGCCGTTTATGGCCGGTCCCAATCCAATCGATGGTTTTGTCCGTTTATGAAAACGGTGACTAGAATATAAACCATGACGGTATTGATTCTAACGTTTATAGTTATAAAAAAATGCACAAAACCACTTTAGACATCTACTTTATGTTCAAGTATCATTAGAAATGTTTCAAAGTATGTAAACCTTGATATACTTTTTACCATTTTTTTCCTACGCATCAAACATGCTTTTTTTTTTCACAATACATAATGTTTATAAAGTTTATATAACTCTCATAATGTTTGAATTATAAACTTCATACCGCTTAAATCACCAAACTTATATAAAAAAACAATAATTTTGGCATTGACAATATTCCTTGACAACTAGGTCATAAGCGAACCGAACGAACACAAAGATGGACAAATTCGTGTTTGTTCATTTAATTTTAAACAAACATGAATGCGAACACTTAACCGAACAAATATATTGTGTTCATGTTAGTTTATTTAAAAAAATGAACATGTTCATGTTCTTTTGTTTAAAATCTAAACGAACAGTTCGGTTTTCGTCCACGTGGTTTGTCAAAATCTGCGGTTTTAGTCTAATAGTTTCAAATTTGCGATTTCCGTCCCTGTGGTTTCATTTCACTTGCAGTTAAACCCGAATTCACTAACCTCGTTAAGTCTTATTGTTAAACTCATAGGTGTGAGGGACTGTTTTGTCCTTTTTCCCCATATACATCCCAGCCCATCACGTGAGTGAGCTTGCGGATTATTATTGGGGTTTATTTTGGGAGAAAAATGACAAAAATGCTTCTTACACCAATGAGTTTAACGACCAGACTTAACGGGGTTAGTGAATTCAGGTTTGATTGCAAGTGAAATGATACCACATGGACGAAAATCGAAAATCGCAAATTAGAAACCACTGGACTAAAACCGCATATTTGAAAAAACACAGGAACGAATACCACAGTTTACTATGATCTTTAAGTAGATTACTCATTTAAATAGTATTTAATTATTTTCTGTTAATACATAAACGAACATAAATAGACAAAAACAAACAAACATAAATAACCAAACACAAAATTTTTGTTCATCTCCATTCGTTTAATAAATAAACAAACTTTAGCCGAACGATTCATAAACAGTTCACCGAAAATTCGGTTCATTTACATACCTATTCACAACCCAAAACATTGAGGATGTAATATGTCAACCAAACAATACACAAAGGATATAATAATAACCACCAAACCCCAATCTCTTCAATCCAACGGCCACAATCCAATCTCACCAATCTGTTTGTACGGCTGCCATTAAAAACCCTAAATCCCCAATTCTTCACACTCCTTCAATCAATCAATCATCTTCTTCGTCAATATCAATAATAATAATAATCATGTCTGACGAAGAGCACCAGTTCGAGTCGAAGGCCGATGCCGGAGCATCGAAAACGTTCCCGCAGCAAGCCGGTACCATCAGGAAGAACGGTTATATCGTTATTAAGAATCGTGCTTGTAAGGTACTGATTTAATATTTTAATATTTAATATTATAATTATAGATCTGATTTAGTTGATGTTAATGTTATGGATTATTATTATTATTATTATTATTATTATTAGGTTATTGTTATAAGGTTATATGGATTGAAATGTTGATATGTTCACTTGTTTAGTGTTTGTTATGATTAGGCTTGAGTTTGGCTTGTTTCGAGATATTTTTCTAAAGCTTTGAGTTTGTTATGTTTTAAAGCTCGAGCTCGAGCTCGGCTTGTTTATTGTTTTATTAATTAATTTATTTAAATACACTTTTAGTTATTTTTAATTTTTTTTTATGAGAAAAACTAAATAGCTTCTTTTCTAGAGCTTGAGCTTGGCCTGTTAGTTTTTTATTGATTATTAATAACTTTATATACAGGTTTATATATTTGTATATATATTGTGAAAAACTAGACTAGCTAAAGATCGGCTGGAGTTCGTATTCAGAACCTTAAACAAGCCAAAGCTTGAGCTCGGCTTGTTAGCATTTTGTTAATTATTAATTTCTTTATATACAATTATATATATATATATATATATAGAGAGAGAGAGAGAGAGAGAGAGAGAGAGAGAAACCAGATGAGCTAAAGATCGGCTGGAGCTCGTATTCAGAACCTTAAACGAGCCAAAGTTTGAGCTTGGCTTGTTTAATTTTGGAAAACTTGCATAAGTAATCTAGTTTGACTAATATTTTTTCAAAAATTTACCCTCCAACTTCAATAGGAATTCTAATTGAGTCAATCAGGCTTTGACCACACACTACAAGATGGCTAAAAGTATGAAAGCTTAGCCACCACTTTTTCAGCACTGACAATCACAAAAAGTAACCACTGACCAATCAGAAACGGCCACGTGTTCAAATCCTGCTGAATTTAGCCTACAAGCCTTAGCCGCATCGATGTGGGCTAAAAGAGAACGTCGGCTAAACCACCTTCTCTTTTTTAGCCGCCTTTTCTTTTTTTAGCGGTTAAAAAGGAGATTTTGGCTTAGCTGATGTTTTTTAGCCTACAACGAGGCAACTAAAATTTGTAGGTTATATTTAGCCTGCTTTTGACGTGTGGCAGTTTCTGATTTGTTTTGAGGTTGTTTTTAATGATTTTCAAAGTCCAAAGAGTGACGGCTAAGGCTTAACCGCCTTCCATATTTGTAGCCGTATTGAAGTATGTGGTGAATACTGATTGGATCAATGCGCATGTCTTTTGAGGTTGGAGACTAAATTTTAGTGTCTGTTTTTGAAAAAAATTGGTCAAATTTGATTTTTTTTTTGTAGTTTTCTCTTTATTTTTATTTATTGTTTATTAATTTCTTTATATACAATTTTATGTATTTGTATATATTGTGAGAAAAATCAAACGAGCTTAAGGTCGACCTGAGCTCGTATGCAGAACCTTAAATGAGCTAAAGCTTGGCTTGAAAAGACTATGTTGTGTGAAACTAATACATAGAAGTTTAAAAGAGTTGAACTTTAAAAGGTCGCAAGGCTGGTTAAGGCTCCACGTGCCTAAACAATTTTCCATACAATGCTTGAGCTCCAGATTGATATAACTAGGCAAGCTTTATTTGAGGCTTGGCTTGTTTTGTTTTGTGCTTTTCATCCATCTGATCTTGAATTGCTTTGTGAGCGGCTCAGCTCGTTTGCACTTCTAGTTTGTGGTCTTGTTTAGAGGTTGAAATGAGTTGAGCCTTAGCTTGTTTAGGCTCAAACTCAGCTTGTTTAGAGTTGTATTTCTAAAGCTCGAGGTTGGCTTCGCTTGAGCTTGGCTTGTTTATTGATTATTAGTTATTTAGTTATTTCATTTATATATTTATATAGTTATTTACAAGTTACTTATAATTCCAATTTATCATTATAATAGAGTATATATTAATTAGTTATTTTATCATATATTTGTGTATAATAATTATTATGAAAATATATTAAATAAAAATGAAGGAAATTATATATATAAAAAGCTTGTTTAGGCTCGAGCTTGTTTAAGTTTGTTTCGAGGTGAGCTTCTAACGGCTGGTCTCGAGTGGCTCGGCTTGTTTGTGAAGATTTTCTGGTTTAAGTTTGACATTCTGGAAAATGTATAGATTAATGATCATCCATCTGTGCCACTTGTTCTTTAATCTGATAGAAATTTGAAGTTTATTGTCACCATGTATCGGTGGCTTTTTTTTTAATTACCAGAAACAGTATTCTGATTGAATTTCACCTCTTTATATGGACCAATTATTGAAAATGAAAGCAAATTCTGTTATTGTAGTTTGTGTTTATAACGTGAATTAGTGTTAATTTAAATACTTACATGTGTTAACTGTAATAATATAATATTATTTTTTTTGCAGGTTGTTGAAGTTTCTACTTCTAAGACTGGCAAGCACGGTCATGCTAAATGCCACTTTGTTGCAATCGATATCTTCAATGGAAAGAAACTTGAAGATATCGTTCCATCTTCCCACAATTGTGATGTATGTTTTTTATACATCAAAAATCATTTTCATTTCTTTATTAAAAATTATATATTTTTCTTATGTTATTCTTGTTAATTGCAGGTTCCACATGTTAACCGTACCGATTATCAGCTCATTGATATTTCCGAGGATGGATTTGTAAGTGTCCTATAGTATCTTTTGGTATTGTCACTTTCTTTAAATTTCTATGTAAGTTTGCATATAGTGATATTTTGCTTAATGTTTGTATAGGTGAGTTTGTTGACTGAGAGCGGTGGTACCAAGGATGACCTCAAGCTTCCAACCGATGACACTCTGCTTACACAGGTCTGTACCGATAATCACGCTAATAAGTAAATCGCCATGTTTCGTATAACGCATATTGTAACTATAGTGTACCATATGTATGCAGATTAAGGATGGTTTTGCTGAAGGAAAGGACCTTGTTGTGACGGTCATGTCTGCCATGGGAGAGGAGCAGATCTGCGCTCTTAAGGATATCGGTCCCAAGTAATTTCTGGAAGTTGTTGCTTGTTTGGATTGGAATGTGGAGTTATTGTTAGCTTTCATATTAAAGAACCATATGCTAGAATCATGGTGTTTGGTTATTTGAAGGTTTCTACTAGGTTTCTGCTATGTTTCCTACAGTTTTTGCTTTGTTTTGTTTTGTTTTGTTTTCTTGTGTTACTTTGACATTTTGGTTGTTTGGTGAGAGAGATATGTACACTTTGCCTCTCATTTTTTTGGGAAGCTGACATGTGAACTTATGAAATGCTTATTTTGCATAACTATTTTTGTTTTGTAACATCTGTTCTTTAATGCTAACTAGTATTAGCTCGCATTAGTCGCTCAAACCACACGAGCTTTGTTTCTAAGCATAAAAACTGTTTATAACCATGTCCAGAATCGACAGCACGAGGGCGCGTGTTCATTATCTATTTTACTCTCAAAACCTATGGTTACGAGAGTTTGAGCTTGGCTTGTTTTGAACTGTTCTTTTAAAGCTTGAGTTATTTTGAACTCTTCTTTTAAAGCTTGAGTTAAGCTTGTCTATTTATTTTCATTTGATTGTTTTGTTTAAGCATTATAATTTCTTTTTATTTTCTAATATCACAAATATATACATATAGTAAGCTTTGACAAGTGAAGCCTAGGCTTGAATATTGAAACATACAATAGACTCAACCTCTTGTTTAAGATTGTCTCGATTTAGAGTTTAATTAGCCGATCTTGTATAGTTCACCAGCGGTTTAGCTCGCTTACACTCTTTACCACTTATACAAGAAAAAAACTTTATGAATCTAACATTGTCTTAAAGTTTTAATCAAAAAAATCCACAATAAAAACATATATAAATTCCAAATGAATCTTAAAAACATAAATTTTAGCAAACTACAAATATATCTGATGAATGAAGAATGCCTGAAAATTATATCAAAACCTGAACTGGTCAAATTGCATGGTACAATAACAAAGAGACTCATGAAAAAATGAAGTTGCACAACACATGACAAAACATGTTTCATGGAACATAACGAATAACTGTTCCGAGCCAGTCTTCAGGGATCTTATCTCTCAGTTTACCACTTAACGCTGTCAACGAATGTTCAGTTGTCGCCTGCAAAGAACATTTTCATAATTAAGTACCTTTATATAAAAAGCAAGCTACGAATGACAAATATTAAAAATAAAAATACATATATATACCTTCACAATATACACATCAATACCAAGTTTTGCAATCATTGCGGCTTCTGATATTTTGGTCACCATACCTCCTGTTGTATCGTGCGACGCCACACTAATCTCAACTGTTTAACAAAAATCATTTATAAACTTTATTTTTCTCTTTATTTCATTTCATTTTCTAAATAATAAACTTTATTATTTTACTAACCTTGCTTATCTGAGTCTTCAAATGTTGGGTTCACAACCGACCAGCTGCCATCTTCACGTACGGCTGCCACAGTCATTATTTAATCAAGTTAAACGACAATAAAACCGTTAATAATAATATTGACGTACCGACGAAGAACTGTGTATAAAGATTGTACTCACCAATCTCTCTGAGAAGAACAGCGTTCGGTTCTGCAGGAGGGCGATCATATACGCCAAAAACATCGGTCTTTATTGCTTATTGTATAGGAACACTATAGAAATAATATTTATCATGTTTGATATTACTTTGGTTTAAAGCTATATATATAGTGAAGGAAAACAAAACAGTAGGATACAAGGAAAACTACAAATTGAGGCTTTAAATGCGCGGCTAGATGACTTATGATCACGTCTCCGCTTAATATAGTGCAGCCCTGAAACAATATCAAATCACATGTTGTAATTAGATACTAATCGTCATTAGCATAGAAGAACTCTCGTTGTTAAATGCTAATAATGCTACATACCAGTGACTCATCAAGCACCGCATCACCGTGCAAAACCTAGATGGAAACTATTAATTCAAATTTACAAAATAATTAATATTAACTTTTTGACAATCATATGTGCAAAACTTACCGGAACAAAACCGGAGTCAAGGGCTTCAACCACGTTTGACACATCAGCAGAAGCTATCTGTAAAAAAGTATGCTTTCGGTTTTTAAATGTTCACATGTAAAAGATGTCACAAAAATTCAAATAATCTTATAAAGATTTTTATGTGCGTCCATACATTTCTTTCACGAGTTGACCATCCACATGAAAATGGAGACATTGCAACTGACGGGATACCCTCTGTGACAAATTTTTAAACAAACGTAAATAATAATCACGTCTCGTCTTTAAGATTAACTTTTTTTTTTTTTGGAAACTGAGATAATCAGTTAGAAAAACTCATGGGCCCCACCAATACCCTGCTAACCAATAGGTTTACCCGACACTAACAAACCTCTGCTAGGATATTGGTGGGGCCCGTGACTCCCTTGCCAACTAATGGAGAAAAACATGGGGCCCACCAATACCCTGCTAACCAATAGGTTTACCAGACACTAACAGACCTCTGCTAGGATATTGGTGGGGCCCGTAATTCCCTTGCTAACTAATGGAGAAAAGCATGGACCCACCAACACCCCGAGAATCATGAGATCTCTAAGGGAAATCGGACGCTTACCAAAGCGCCACCCTTGAAATGTTGAATGATGAATAATGACAACATGTATGTAAACATTTTACACAAGTCAAACGATATAATCTCTATCGGCTACATTACTAAATAGTAAACTAGAATTGTACCTCTCGCAAGTGCTCTAACTATTTCAAGATTGAGCGAAGTCACCTTACAAAACGAGAAACAACTGAAAATAAAAACACGAGACAAAAGCCAGCAATAATAAAATTAAAAACCCTGAAAAACATAAATAATAAAATTAAAAACCGAAAACATAACTCACATATACAGCTTAACTGAACCTGCTCCATGAATAACAACAAAACTGTTGGACTCTAAAACATGTTGTTCCGTAAACTCGTCAACTTTAATCGCAGTTTCCGATGTTCCAGGGCGTTTGCTCCAATCCATTTCAAGTACGGGTCCAGATGACGATCCAAACATCATTGATTCACGCAGTTGCGAAGAAACTGTAGTAAGATTGGTTTCGTTTATCTTTTCGAATTCGTTCTTGCAGGTGATCGCTGCGCCTCCTATAAGTTCACATATTATTATTATTATTCAGTATGGGATCTTGTTTAGGGATGACAATGGGTTGGGTTTATATAATCCCAACTCCATATCCGATTATTAAAGTTTGTTCCATACCCGTCCCAAAACCCGTTGGGTATCTATTGATGTGCATGAAACCGAAGAACCCGAACAGGAAAAACTGAACCGAAACAAAAACCGAAGGTACACTTTTATGTTTTTGTAAAAAGAAAACCTACAGTTGAATGTTCGGTTTAGGTTTTGCATGAAATAAAAGCCAAAAAACAGAACCAAATCAAATTTATAAATTTTATATATTTTTTGTATTTCAAGTAATTTATAAGAAATTAATAAATCTGTAACTCAAATATTTTAGCTCAAATGTATAATAATCCATTAATTTTTAGATAACTAAATGATTTAGGCCCGACTTCATTATTTTGAGCCAACATTTTTTTCGATCCAAAATTTTCAATTTAAGCGGCAAAACCAAAAAAACCGAACCAAATTGGAAAACCAAAAAATCCGAAAGTGAACGTTTTCAAAAATTCAAAGACCAAACTTTTAGTTTTTAGTTCAAGAATTCAAAAAAAAAAAAAAAAAAAACGAAAGTAAAATTTCAAAAACCGAAGTTTTAGCTTTAGCTCACCCCTAGGTATATTATTATACCGTATATACCTAAAATAAATCGAGCATATTATATACCGTATACACTTGAAATAATTCGGTTAATAAAAATTAGAAATATATCAATATAATCAAGTTATTATCTACCGTATATGCTTAAAATAAATCGGGTATATTATATACCGCATATTCACATACATTTAAAATAAATAAAAAAAGAAAGTCATTTCGGGTATCTAATCAGGTAAATGGGTATATAACCAAATCCCATACCCGTCCTATACCCCACGGAAAATTTAAAAAATAATCCCAAACCCATCCCTTACCTATAGTCCTATACCCGTCCCATCAGTTTCGGGTTTCATTTCCATCCCTTACCTATACCCGTCCCAGATGTTTTGGGTATTATTTCAATTCCTAATCTTGTAACACAATTTTATAGCATGAATCATAATTAGGGAATTAATTGAAAAGAAAGGATGTTTGACCGAGTTTGACGATGCAACGAACTGGGGTTTTGGGTTTTGTGTTATTTTGCTTTGTCTCCATATTGTTGTTTTGTTTGATGATTGCTTCAGTGACCAGTTGAATCCTATGAATTTGATTTGATTTCACACTTGTTTGGTCTTTCAAGTGTTAAGTTGTTGACTAATCGAATCTTGGTAGTTTGTACTTTTGTTTTGGGAAGATGATATAAAGAGCCCCTTATCTTTTGTATACTTATTTATTCATCCTTACTGTTTTTGTAAAAGCACATGTTAACATTTTAACATGTGTATTTGAGGTAAAGGTTAAGAAATGTGATAAAAATTTGTAGAAAAAAAAATCCTCAGAATTTTTTAATAAAAATAATAATATAATAATCGTAATTCAAAATATAAACAAAAATTAAAAAAAAAAAAAAACTAAAACGTTTCCCACGTCTTTTGGGTTAAAAAAAAAAGAAAAAAAAAACACTAAGAAAACACAATTTTGAGAAAAAAGTCACATTGACGGAAAATAAAAACACAATTAATGACAAAAATATACAAAAAAACACAATGAAAAATAAAAATACACAATAATATTTTTTTCTCAATATCGTGACTTTTTTTTGAAGAGTGAGGAAGATAGGGGAAACATTTTTGTTTTCATTTATTTCTTTTTTTTCGCTGCCTGTTTTAGTTTTGAGTTTTTTTTTTTAAATTTCTTGGCCATAAATCCTTATCATTCTTCTCATTTTTTGTCTTTTTTATAGAATAACTTGACCCACGTATTTAATTCCAGTTTTTAAACCATAATAACAGCCAATACTAATCACCGAACAAATAACTAATGAAATAAAATCAAAGTTATAATATTACATTATGACCAATTTTGGTAAAATTAGATAAATCAAGTAGCATACTTTATGATAAACAAACATAATTGATCGATATAAACAAACACAAATGAACATAATTGATCGAGCATGTATGAACACAAATGAAGATAATTAAGTTAGTATTAATGTACACAAACGAACAAGTGCAATACATCACAATTAATTCAAACACACATCTATCTAAACTATGGATTTGATTTACACTATTCATTCAAAAATATCCATTATAATTTTACGAAAAAGAAATTTATTATCATGATTCATCCGAATAGATCCATCTATCCACCTTCCATGTTTCATCTAAAATCATCCATCAATGCTTAAACCTGTAATAGAAAAGAAGAAGCTCAAATACATAAGATCAAAAGTTTGGTTGTGTCCTCAGCTCAGCATATATATGTTTTGTACACACAGATGTTGCAAAAAACAAAAAAAAAGGAAGGAAAAGAATATCGATTGCTGCAGCAATCCGAAAACACATTTAATTTGTTGACTGAAATTACCATTTTAATACATATTGGATGTCAAAATCAAGTTCACGCACCACAATCTCGAGTAATCTTTCATTTAACGATCATTGATGCAGACAAAGGTTAAGAGAACTTACATAACAGCATAGAGAATTATGTAACCATGCAATTTCGATAGAAGACCCTGAAGCCTGCTGGATTGTAAATGTCTTTCTGTCTTTAATTTGTTCATCCCAAAATTCTAAGCAATCTGTTGATCTTTCCGTTGAACCACCATTACTTCGCCTAGGAACAAGTTCAACTTTAAACGTACACCAACGAATGAAAAATGAAATATTACCATTCCATCGTGGCATATGCATCAATGAACTAAAGGGTATATAACATGTTTTCCTTATTTCAGTTGCACCAAATTCGCCCAAAAAACAAGATTGATCGTTCATGTGCATCTCTTGCTTGATAACAATCATCAAATCGGGCGTCTCAGACCAAGCAACACATATTAAGAATCCACTATAGTCACTATACCAATTCTGCGGAAGCAGAAATGTAAATGTATCAGATGAAAAGGGCCTTGTCGATATGTCAAAACCTAGTCCCCGTGGAATGTCAAAATAATATCTTTCAAAACTCATAAAATGATCTTCAATTGCATTTCCCTGTCAGTCATTTAATCATGATGTTCTTATATTATTCTGTTTGGGTTTATACAAAGATAGAAAATCAAGAACATTATATTTAAGATAGAGCCGAACCTGAAACACTGATTGCAATACATTCTCTCCACCACACACTTTATACCCAAGTGAGACTTTCCACAACCATTTATAAGTTGTTGGAAAATCTTCTATGATAAGTGAGTCGCACTCTTTTGCATCAAGAACAGCTATGCTTGATGGGAGATCCGGCAATTCTATAAGGATTTTGCATTTTGAAATGTTAAGGAATTTGAGACGAGGAAGTTGCAAGAGGATGGAATGGATCCTCGAGAATCTGTTTTCACTCAAGTCTAGTACTTGTAAGTTACATAACTCACAAATATCAGAGGGGATGTCTTCGTCTAGTAAGTTGGACGATCTAAGACTCAAACTTTTAAGAAACGTGGAAAGTGAGGAAACCTGATTTTAAGATAGTATCGTAGAAAATCGTCTTCTAACCCTCTAGAAGTAATGTGTTTGAAGAAGAAAATCGAATCTAGAAAAGGAGGTAGTTGGCGCATAGGATGTAAAGAAAGCACCTCTAAGCAACAGTCTACATTAAAGAGGTCTTGTGCTGGTGTCTCAAGTTGTATACAACCTGAGAGATGGAGCTCTTTCAATTTTTTTAGGCGACAAAAGTCGACTTCAATACTCTTTAGATAGAAGCAATCACTTAGATATAGAGAAACGAGGTTTGTACAAAATTGTACAATTGATGATGGTAAAACTTCTATCCCACTCTCTCCTAAACAAATATCTACCAAGCTATCCATGTTTGTTTTGATATCTGGAAACTTATGAAGATTAAAGCACCTCGAGAGTATAAGAGTCACCAATTTTGGCATCCCGGTGATGGCCGGAAACATTCCAAGATTTTCACATCCATACAAGTCCAGAAAAACAAGTCTTTTATGACATCCAATTGATGGATGACATTCTTTTAAACCAGAACAATTACGGAGCATTAGTTTTTCAAGGAATGGAAGTCCCTCTAAATCTGGTATCTTGATTAGGTTTTTCGAATTACTGAGGTTGAACACTTTCAAATTTGGTAGATGCTGTTGTATAAAAAATCATACACAAGTCAGATATGTTGTTTGTTGGAATAACTGGATCGAACAACACACAGTTCTTTGATGAACATCCGAACAAAATCAGATTTTGTGAAAACCCTTGATGACTCTTCTCATTATCATTCAAAACAGTAACCCACAAAGATTTTTAAAAGACTCAACCCCGCTAAAAAATCTAAGCATAAGTGGCATTTAAACTCAACCAATTAAGACTTAACCTGCTATGGCTCAACCTCAATAAACAAAATCGATAGACACAAACAACTTAACTAACTCAAACTCTCACTAAAGCTAATTAATCAATATTAATCACTACAGTGTCTTGATTCAGTTCCATAACTATGTGGTCATATTATGTTTAAAATTTACTAATTTCCAGGTTGGTTAGATTAATAATTTGCTATGTTTACATTCGTAATAGAGCAAATTATATAGTAAGAAATTACCTTATACCCCTCCCAGAGTTGTTCTTGCAAGCTTTCTTTCAAGATTAGACAGCAAAGCTTTGTTGGCTGGAAATTAGTTGGCAAAAGACTTGGAGGATAACATTCCCAATAAAACGACCGGAGATTTTTCATGGTAGCGACGACCTGAGGAAGATGTTGTGAACAATGCATCCTAGTGCTAGCAAAACCTAAAGCTTCAATGTTATCACTATTCTGTGATAAGGAATTGAAAGGTTGTTAGAGACAAGATGAATTAAACATTTTATATATATATATATATATATATATATATATATATATATATATTGCAAAGATATAGCTTAATCATTACCATTGTTGAGTTCATAGAACATATGCTTAAAATATGTTTGTCCTGCCAAACCCTACTATGTTTTTCAGGATTCTTTGGATACTCTCCTTGAACAATGTAATGGCCCAATTCTTGTACCAAATCATGCATATCCAACTTTCCTTGTGAATAACGCAAATTAAACACTTCATTTGAAACACTTATGAGAGCCTTTTGTATCAACACCTTTATTCCTATAATAGGGTGAAAACCACAAGCCTCTAGGCTCAACATAGCATCTTCTAGCTTTTCCCCCCTATGAAAACATGCGATATCTAGGAACAACTCTTTCTCCATTGGTGTAAGTCCATCATAACTAATCTTTAGCAGTCCTATAATATCATTTTCTGGGATATCTTTTAGTCTCGCCAAGGCACTGTGCCATTCATTTACGTCTTTATCACATAGAAAAGAACCTAAAACTTTAAGTGCTAAAGGGAGTCCGCAAGCATAAGAAACAACATCTTTTGAAAGGATCTCATAAGTTTCTATAGGCATGTTATCTTGAGGTGCATGCTTACGAAAGAGCTTCATAGCCTCGCCATCATTTAACAATCTAATATTGTATATCGCTTTAACTTTGTGAGCATTTAGTACATGATTATCTCTAGTTGTGATTATTACACGACTTCCTTCACCAAACCAATCTAGTGATCCAACTAACATGTTTAGCTGATCAAGGAATCGACATCGTCAAGAACAATCAATACTTTTCTATTACACAACCTTCTCTTTATCATGCGTCTACCTTCCTGAACACTCCCTAATTTCAAATCCTTTTGTTTCAAAATATCTGAGAGTACTTTTTCTTGTAATATTTTTAAATCCGTACCTGCATGATATCTCCCTAACATTGTCCAGAAAGCAACAACCATCAAACTTTCTATATATTTCATTGTAAATAGAAGATGCAAGAGTAGTCTTACCACCACCACCCATCCCCCATATTCCAATCATGTGCACGCCACCCTGCTCAACTTGTAAGTGTGCTCTCAATTCTTTTAAACGAGCCCTAATACCAATGAGTTCTTCATCGACATATGAATTCGAGGAAAACAAGATACATGATACAATATCAACAATCTCTTTGATGCCTTTCGATTCATGCCTACACATTCGATGAAGTAATAATAATTAGCATATGCTCAAAATCAAACAAATTATCTTATATTGCACAATGAAATAAGATTGGTAGACCAGATCAATACCACAAGCACGTTAGTGGCCGTAAATTACTCATTGGTTTGTCAAGTCAGTAAGCTACAAATATGACTGCGTGTTCATTAAATTTCAAAACAACAATCTGAAGCTTTTGAATAATATGTATATTTTTCATGGCTCAATCCTCAAAATAAGATTACTAGTATGAGGTACAAATCTCTTTGTATGTTCATCAAATCTCTAAGCAATAAAGTCCATACTTGGATACAAGCATTATAGAATTTTAACCTTACGCTACAAAAACTTACTAGAGTCATCTTACGCATAATGATTAAATATAAAATTACCCGTTTGCAGTATGCTTGATTACCCAACCCGATATGCTAGCTGATTGTACTAGTGCTTTTCTCCATGTATTAGCTTTGCTCATATTCTTCCAACAATGTTTGGCAATTTTCCAATTTGGATTTTGCATGTCTGATGGATTTACATGATAAAATATTGGCATAACGATTTGCCCTCTCTCATCTCTACATTTCATAATACACGCAAGTTCATCCAAACACCAAGAAGAATCGACATAGTTTTTGGAGAATATAATAATGGCGAACTTTGATTCTTTGATTGCCTTAAAGAGGGATTGAGCGATGGATTGGCCTCGGGAAGTGTCTCGTCATCCTTGTAAGTGTCGATTCCTTGTTGCACAAGAGCATCGTAGAGAAAATCCACATAAGTCTTACGTGTATCTTCTCCTCTGAAACTAAGAAATACATCGTATTTCCATGAGTGAGAAGATGAAGGAGCAGAGTAAGATGATGAGGATGAAGATGCCATTGATGTTTTGATTTGTATGGAGTGAGTATACCTCTAAGGATGACGAAGAAAAGAAGTATGTGGTTTAAGTTTGTATTATCCTATATGAATGAGTAAATACAAAGAAATTCCTGGAAACTTAATGTCAAGGAAGCTACTTGATGTAAGCACATCTTTATGAACAATGAAATTAAAAAGAATAAAACATTAAGAATATACATTTTTTTTCAATTATAAAAGAAAATATTTTTGCTTATATCTTTAATTGTCAGATATATAAAGACACAATTATAATCAATTTAATCTTATTTAAACACAACACATTACCGGATTAAAGTTTTAATAAACCTAAAATGGGGTGGTTTTTATAACATTGATATCTGTGTAAAAAGGAAGGGTTTAGGAAATTTCTTGGATAGAAGCACTTTATTAAAATTAAAAATATAATCGTATATATAAGAATTGCATATCGTGTTGTCTAGCTACTTGTGACATTGATGTCTTACCTACCTAATATATTACAGAGTAGATTACACAAACTGGCCATACTATAGTTTTATAAAAATAGTCAAACAAATCTTAAACTACCTAATATGTAAACTTGATCTATGTATTTTTTATTTATTTATTTGTTAATTTATTTTTATCTCCTCACAAAAAAATCAAATGGAATTGAGGCTCCTCATGTTAAGTGAAGAAGAGTGCCGAGTTAGTTATGAATAATAGAAAGGGATGTACCATCTATAGCTAGTGGCGTGAAGTGAAAGTCAAAAGAATTATTCTAATGCGCAAACATATATATCTTGTAGTGTTGATGGTATGTATAAAGGGTGGATGGTGAAAAAAAGAAACAGTGCATATCATTGCATTTTTGTAAGCATAACTACTTAGAACATAAATTGTGATTCAAAATTTGTATTTTGTGGAACTTATCTATATGTTATATGTTGTTTTGTTAAATTGTGAGTTTGAGTTGAAGCTAACAATTTAGTTTAACTAATTTTAGACTTAATTTGTTGTTAAAAAACTTATTTTATATGTTTTTGTTTTGAAATTAAGCCAAACCGAGCAGAATTGAGTTGGTCGATTGAAAACTAGTCCAAGTTCGAACATAAAAAATCCGTTCATTTTGCAAATTCAAATCAATAATAGATGCACTGGTTGTAGCTGAGCCGAGTTCAAGCTTTAAAACATTTATGACCACTCATATTTCATAAAGGTCTATAGGTGGCTGACATTTTTACACAAAAAGTATATGCTATTTTTGATTTTGATCTGTTTTCAGCTTAGATACATTTATGACCACTCATATGTTTATATTAGAAATTTTCCATTTCTTTGCCTTGTCTAGTTAGACAAAGTATGAGTGCATTTGGGCATCATGGATAGATGATTTTTGGGGGTGCTTATAAGAAGAGATAATATGATGTGGATGTGATAGGGTATGATGTAAATGGTTTGTGAGACGAGTAGGAGGAAAGAGAAGAGATGTTGTGTTATGGTGGAGTCAAATGGCAAGTGATGTATAAAAACACTCTAAAAAAATATTAGAGATGGTCTTAGCTCTTGGTGTTTCTTTTATCCTTTTTTCTTCTTTTAATAAAACTGTCTCTTTGTTTCATTTAAGAGTAGTGTTTACATCGGAATGGAAGTCAAACATGCAACAAACCACGTTGCTAGCCCTTTTTGAATGGTAAAACTAATTTTTTTAAAAATTATATTAATTGATCTTGGTTTATAATTTATTTGTAAAGAGAGACAAATTTATAATTTACGGTACTAAAATACTAAAAAAGTGATGGACAGCACCACAATCTTATTAATTAAACACAAATCTTCAAAGACATCTATCATTTATAGAGTTTCAAGCATTTATCATAACTATTCTGTGAATGTGCTTCTAATCTTGGGGATATCCTTCAAGTTCCTTTTACAAATAATACAAGTCAAACAATACAACTAATTTTATGTTCTTGTATATATTATTTGAAACAGTTGATGTGTTCGACCGTCTATTTTTATTTATCAAATAATATATGGCCACTTAATCCCAAGAGGAGCCAGTCAGCCAATGATGCAACAAAATGGTTCAATGAGTGGATTTTCAAAATTAAAACAATAGGTCAATATGGGAAGGAGTCAAGGAAAAGCATCCTTAATCTACATAGCAAAGCAGATTATATATATGTCTTATGAGTTTTCATTTGGAATCACTTTAAGGTATTCAACTGTTCTTATAAAAAATGCATTTATATTCATATAATAGAGAGTGAACATCCCAATTCAATACATATTGCTATATTCACTGTCAACATCTTTAAAAACTGAAAGTCGACCATGAGAAGCCAGTATCTTTGTTGCCGCGCCTTTGCTCTTGCCACCTCATGTAGCAAACCAAGTAAAAGTATTTCTACTGAATCCATCGTCACCGGGATTTACCTTTTCCAGAATTTCGTCAACGGGGACACTTTCTAATTTAGCCAATGCACTTGTCTACTCAAGCTTGTCTTTGCCATGTAAAAAAGAGGCCAAATTTTTAAGCACGCAGGCAACGTTACACATTTCATTAGTTTGATGTTTTTTTTGGCTCACTTATGAGATAAAAAGGTTGTGACTTCAATACAGATAATTTTGTGAATTAGGTTGTTCTAAAACTCACCGATCTTACCAAACCAAGCATGCGGTGACTGTTTTAAACCGTAATCGCTTTCTTTAACTGACAAACATAATTTGGAAACTTTTGACCTACAAAACCTCCCTGGCCCATGCATTATTCGATCTAAAACGCCATACAAGAACACATTAGTAACATCCATTTGCCACAAATTCCGACATTTGTACGCATCGATAGCTAAAATTACTTGAACCGAAACTAGTTTAGCTCCGGAAATAAACGTTTCATACTCGATTTCGTACTCCTATGGAAAAGTCGTGCTACTAATCGAGCCTTATATCTTTCTATCGATTCGTTGGCCCGCCTTTTAATTTTAAAAACCCACTTGCATGAAATTGCTTTTCCATCACACGGCTTCAGAACAAGATGCTAAGTCTCTTTACTGGCTAAAGCTTCTAACTCTTTCTTCATGGGTTCCATCCACTTAGGATCTTATATAGCTTGTTCTACGGTCTCAGGTTAGGTTTCTTGAATGATAAGTAAAGCAACATTCACGTGTTTCGGGTTATACCTTCTGATTCATCAGACCTTCAAACAACCTGTACACCACCCTCTGCATTAACTAATTCAGTTGAGGTGCTAGTTTGATCGTTCATTTGACTAACTGAAGAACAGGTTCATAATGGATTAAAACATTCCCGTTTCGTATTCCAGAAAACTCAGGTTCACTGTTAGTTGTCTGTCAGATTGTTCATCTAGGTGATTATCAACAACCTGAACCGTAACATACTCATCATACTCTTTTTGTAGGTCATGTGTGTCGGGAAAGACTTCTTTACTTGGTTACCACCATGATGAGTTTTCATCAAATATTGTCACACCCTCAAAATCCACTAACGGAGTTTTACCGTCAGAGGGTGTGAACTGGCAGGATCGGAATCATTAGTTATAACCAAACCAAAGAAAACGTTTAAATGAAAAATAAGTGCGGAAGCGTAAAACCTTAATTCAAAAGTTGCGTCACGCAGGACGACTTAAAACCAAATGTAAATGTTAAAATTAAGTTTGCAGAGTAAGATGTTTAACAATTAATGCATGCTCCTAAACCGCGCGCCCGCCTCGGCTACCTGAGAATAACATACTAAAAGAGGTCAACACGAGGTTGGTGAGTTCACAAGTTATATAAGATAAATCGTTTAGCGTTTGAGTTCAGCGTTTTCGTTAAGTGTTTTGCGTAACCACGTTACGGCGTTTAAAAGTTTTGCGTAACCACGTTACGGCGTTTAAATGTTTTGCGTAACCACGTTACGGCGTTTAAGTGTGTAACCACGTTACAGCGTTTAAGTGTTTTGCGTAACCACGTTACGGCGTTTAAGTGTGTAACCACGTTACAGCGTTTAAGTGTTACCAGATAATGTTATGTCAAATTATATATCGATAGGTAGCTAATCTATACAACAGGTATTACTAAGTGGTTCGAGACCGAAGCTGACTGTTTATCAAGTGCCCGTCACCAGGTCAACCCAGACCATGGTAAGTGTTAGCCAAAATTACACCCACTCAACCTCCAGTTGAGCTTAGCGTCGGGTGGGGTTTGTCAAACCCAGTAGTACTACTCAACAGTGACTCGCTATTCCAAATATTAACCGGTTCGATGCGTGGGACTTCAAGGGTTACGTGCCGCTTAGCCTCTACAAGTGATATATATAATTTATAACAAAATCTTAAATATGTGTTTATCTCAAAAATGCGTTTATCGGAGTATGTTATCTCCCCCAAGTGAAAAACGTTTGAAAACAGTTCAAAGAGCGGGGTAAGTGAACTCACTGTTTGCGAAGAATATTCCAAATTAGATCACCGAGTGATGCGCGTCGTAGAAAACTCTCTAGCGTTCTAAAATAACAAAGAGATTTTCTAAGTATCGGAACGTTTAACGAGTCTCTAGACTCGGCACATAATACCTATGCACGTATCATGTTTCGTGTTTCGTTTGTGAACCGTGTGTGATTTAAACAAGTACAATTGTGATACGATACACGAGTGAGCAATTACTTTCGTGTCATGTATTAATAACGTACTTACAAGCAATTATTCCCGTAAGGGCATTTTGGTCAACAAACAAAGACTAACTAACCATTATTCCCCATAAGGGCAATTTGGTCAATTCATGGCAATCAAACTAGCAACTATTCCCCGCAAGGGTATTTTGGTCAAAATACAACAATTATATAAAAACTATCATATTTCATGCATTCCTACACAACTCAGCAGCTAGTTTCATTGTGACAGAATTTCTACTTGAAAGATTGTACTATTTCACCGATCATATCATCTCAATTAATTCACCAAAAATCACCACTGAAACATACATGTCTTAGGTTTCCAGAACATATTTTATATTATTTTTATTCCATATAGATTTCTCATAATGATCAAAACACTACAGTAAACTCATATCAGTCAGATTCATGCACAACAGAATGTTATTTGCAATTCCCGGTAAACGAAAAATCCAATAAATGCAAGACCACTTGGGTTTGGTTCCTAACTCAGTGAGTCAACTTCCAGAAGTGGAACCAACCCAATTGGCCTCGTAGTTCATGAGATATAGAATTTACAATATAACCTAACAGCAGGTCTAACAGCTCAGCTTTGCATCACGTTTTTGTAAAATCATAAAAGTATACTTCCACTTATCCAAAAATTACGAATTTATACTTTATAGAAACTAGACTCAACCTAGTTTACTGCAGTACCCACAATCTCAATCAATTTTCACGTTTACACTTCGTTACAGTCAGTTAAACATCGTATATATATTCTGTCCAGAATCTGTTCACATCAAAACTCAACATCATAACAATCTATGAACTATCATGCATCCATATAACCCTCTAGACACCATAACTACTATCCATGCATATAAATCACACCATACATACAAGATTAGGGTTTGTGTTTTAATTCAAATCAAGAACAACAATCAATCATGTATCAATATCAATCTAGTTATCACTTTATCATCAAATCGATTCAAGAATCACATGAACAATATAACACCTAGAATCGGCCAGCTAGGGTTTGTTATTAACCCAACAAACATCAAATTCAATCAACAAGGATGTGAAGGATGATCAAATATACCTTCCTAGCACTTAGTTCTTGGATCAAAGACTTGAATTGATGGTGTATGTGGGTGTTCTTGTGGACGGCAGCCGTGGAGAAGGGAGGTGAGAGAGAGCCGATCGGAACTTGTAGGTTAGGGTTAGGATAATAATAATAGTTAGGGTTAAGTTAATAATATATTTATAGATATACAAGTTACATTCTAATCCCTCTACTTTCCAAGTGTTGTTTTTCTAGAACATTCTATCATACTTGCACAATAAGTTAACATGACCATAATATTATCACATAGCACATAATCCTAACACATAGTAATCACATAGTTCGTGTTTTGACGTTTGTCGTTTATTTATCAACTCGTTTGCGTTTCGGTGCAAATCCCGAAAGACTACTACACATGTAGTAAATGTTAAGCGTCATTTAAACCCTAGTTTAAATGTAATGAAGTATGCGTTATAGATTCAACGATCTTTAAAGTTTGAATTAACGGAGTTGAGTTAACGAGGTTAACCTGGAATTGACGATTGTCACATCATTCCCATGTTAAAGAATTTTCGTCCCGAAAATTTGAGTCAAGTCGTGATGAGAGCCTGAAAAAGTAAGAAGAAAAATTTTCAGTTTGTCATATCATCCCCTAGTAAAAAGAAATTTCGTCCCGAAATTTAATTCATACATTCGGTGATGTTTGACGGTTTGCCGGGTTTCGCGGTTTTCGGTGTTTGGTTAGCCCTTCAAAAAGGTGAGGATACTTTTTCATCATTTGATCCTCGCGTTCCCACGTGAACTCCGGTCCACGTCTCGAGTTCCAACGAACCTTAACGATTGGAATTTTGCTGTGTTTGAGTGTTTTGGTTTCCCAATCCAAAACTTCGACTGGTTCCTCAATGAACCGTAACTGTTCATCAACTTGCAGTTCCTCCAAAGGGACTACTTGGGTTTCATCAGATAGGCATTTCTTCAAATTTGATACGTGGAATACATCGTGTACGCCACTGAGTTCTGTGGGTAGGTCCAGTCGGTACGCCACCGGACCAATGCGCTCAGTTATCCGGTACGGACCAACATACCGTGGGTTGAGTTTGTTTCGCTTACCAAAGCGAACTACACCTTTCCAAGGTGAGACTTTGAGTAACACCCGATCGTTCACTTTAAATTCGAGAGGTTTTCGGCGCTTGTCGGCGTAACTCTTTTGGCGATCCCGTGCTGCTGCCATGCGATTTCGGATTTGAACAATCTTTTCCGAGGTTTCGAGTACCAGTTCTGGACCAGTGATTTGGCTGTCACCCACCTCTGCCCAGCAGAGTGGTGATCGACACTTCCGTCCGTACAGCGCTTCAAACGGCGCTGCCTTAATACTTGCGTGGTAGCTGTTATTATACGAAAACTCTACCAAGGGTAAGTGGGGTTCCCAACTTTTTCCGAAATCTAAAACGCATGCACGCAACATATCCTCCAGGGTCTGAATAGTCCGTTCACTTTGCCCATCCGTCTGAGGATGGTATGCTGTACTCATATCGAGACGTGTGCCCAGTGCGCTTTGCAGCGACTTCCAAAAGTGTGAGGTAAAACGAGAATCTCGATCGGAAATGATCGAGACAGGCACTCCGTGTCTAGACACCACTTCTTTCATGTATACTCGAGTCAGTCTTTCCATTTTGTCCGTTTCCTTAATCGCTAGGAAATGTGCCGATTTAGTCAACCGGTCAACGATCACCCAGATGGTATCGCATCCCGTCGGTGTCTTAGGCAAACCCGTAATAAAATCCATTGAGATGTGCTCCCATTTCCACATTGGGAGTTCCGGTTGTTGCAGTAGACCAGATGGTTTCTGGTATTCAATCTTGACTCTGGAACAAGTCAAGCATTTGCTCACGTAGGTGGCAATGTCGGCTTTCATGTTCGGCCACCAGTAAAGTGCCTTTAAATCATGATACATTTTATCTGAGCCAGGGTGGATAGAATATCGGGACTTGTGAGCTTCGTCCATCACTAGAGTTCTCAACTCTCCGTATCGTGGAACCCAAATCCGGTTCTCAAAATATCGGACCCCGTCCGATCTGGTTTCAAGTTGCTTGCTCATGCCCCGCATGAGTTCCGATGGAAGATTTTCATCTTTCAAAGCTTCCAGTTGCGCATCGCGAATCTGATCGGGTAAGCTGGCATGAATCGTAAGTTGCAATGCTCTTACTCGTCTGGGTTTATCTGTTTCTTTTCTGCTGAGGGCGTCGGCCACCACATTGGCCTTGCCCGGGTGGTACTTGATGGCACAATCATAATCTTTGAGCAGCTCGACCCAACGACGCTGTCGCATGTTCAGCTCCTTCTGATCGTAGATATGTTGGAGACTCTTGTGGTCGGTGTAAATGGTAAACTTGGTACCGTACAAGTAATGCCTCCATATCTTAAGAGCAAACACCACAGCTCCGAGTTCCAAATCATGGGTCGTGTAGTTCTTCTCGTGAACCCGTAGTTGTCTAGAGGCGTAGGCTATAACCTTCTCGAGTTGCATCAGCACACAACCGAGACCTTGTATAGATGCGTCACAGTGTACCTCAAAATTTTCTGTTCCCTCGGGGAGGGCTAAAATAGGGGCGCTACAAAGCTTGGTTTTCAACAGTTGGAAAGCGGATTCTTGCGCGTCACCCCAGTTGTACTTAGTGCCCTTGTGAGTCAAAGCGGTGAGGGGTTGAGCAATCTTTGAAAATCCCTCGATGAAACGCCGATAGTAGCCGGCCAGTCCTAGGAATTGTCGCACTTCAGTCGAAGTCTTAGGTGCTTCCCAGTTTTTGATGGCCTCTACCTTACCGGGATCGACATGGATACCATTCTCGTTGATCACATGTCCTAAAAAGTGAACCTCGCGAAGCCAAAATTCACATTTCGAGACTTTAGCATACAGTTGTTCCTTCTTCAGTAGTTCCAGAATTATCCTTAAGTGCTCTTCGTGGTCAGTCTCGTTCTTGGAGTAGACAAGAATATCATCGATGAAAACAATCACGAACTTGTCGAGGTACGCCTTGCATACTCGATTCATGAGATCCATAAATACGGCTGGCGCGTTGGTTAGGCCAAAAGGCATAACCGAGAACTCGTAGTGACCATACCGTGTTCTGAAAGCCGTCTTTGAAATATCTTCTTCGCGCACTCTCAACTGGTGGTAACCGGATCGTAGATCGATCTTCGAGTAGTAACTCGATCCCTGAAGCTGGTCAAATAAATCATCAATTCGGGGTAAAGGATAACGGTTCTTGACCGTCACCTTGTTCAATTCCCGGTAGTCGATGCACATTCGGAAAGTCCCGTCTTTCTTTCGAACAAACAAGACAGGGGCTCCCCATGGCGATGAGCTAGGTCGGATAAAACCTTTATCCAACAAATCTTGCAACTGGGTGGACAACTCCTGAAGTTCCGCCGGTGCGAGCCGATACGGGGCTCGTGCTATGGGTGCTGCACCGGGTGTCAACTCGATTTGGAATTCGACTTGACGAATAGGAGGGAGTCCGGGCAAATCCTCCGGGAAAACTTCCGGAAAGTCTCGCACAACCGGTATGTCTTCAATTCGTTTCTCCTCCGCGGGTTTCTCAACAATCTGCGCCAAAATTGCCGGATGACCCTTTCGTAGATACTTCTATGCTTTCATAAGGGTGATGATGCTGTTGGTCATGCCGCTTCTCTCGCCTCGGACCGAAATGATCTCGCCGGAAGGGGTGGTAATATGGACTATTTTATCATGGCATATAATCTCCGCTCGGTTCTCGGATAACCAGTCCATGCCGACAACGACATCGAAACTACTAAGCGTAAAAGGAATAAGGTCGATGTCAAAAACATGACCTGACAGTTTCAACTTACATCCCGCAAGTATATGAGTTGTTACTACAGTTTTACCATTAGCTAATTCAACAGGAAACTTAGCGTCTAACGGGGTTGGAGTAAGGTCTAAAAGTTGGCTAAAGGCTTTCGACACAAAACTCCTATCAGCTCCAGTGTCAAACAAAATAGAAGCAAAATAATCGTTTACAGGGAACTTACCGGACACCACATGCGGATCATTGCGGGCTTGACCCGATCCAATCACAAACGCTCTTCCTTTGCCATTTCCTCCACCGTTACTGCCACTTCCATTGCCCCCATTGTTGTCATTATGTTTCAGCTTGGGGCAATCCTTCCGGAAATGACCTTCCTGTCCACATTCAAAACATCCCTTAGTCATCGGTTGCTTAGGAGCACCCTTTGCCGCAAGGTCTCCTCTACATTCTTTCGCTTGGTGACCTATCTTTCCGCATCTTTGACACTTGACACGGTCACACTGGCCAACATGATGATAGTTGCACCTGTTGCACTTTGGATACTTCCCAGCATATCCGCTCGAAACCTGCCCGCTACCGTTGTTGTTGGAGTTGTTGTTGTTGTGATTCTGAGTGTTAAAGCTCCGGGTGAACTCGGGTTTACGGTAGTGTTGTTGCGGTGGGAGGTTCGAGGATGAAGATCTGGTGTTGTCGAACTTTCTCTTCCCGCTGTTCGGGTTGCTGTTGTTACTGTTGCTGACGTGGTCATTACTCGGGTTGTTACGGGCTTTAACAGTCGAACCCCTCGGTGGTAACGCACCCTGGGTCACAGCCTGATCCGTCAGTTTGTGAGCCAAACGGATCGCTTGTTGGATCGTGGCTGGTCTGGAAGACGTCACCATACCCTGAATCTGTGGTGCTAACCCATCAATGTACATCTCTATTCTCTTGCTCGGCGGATCCACCATCCGCGGACACATCACAGCCACACATTAGTCTAAAAAAAAAAATTCATGATTAAAACCATTGTATCCGCCACAAAGTATTTCCAATCAATCCTCGATTCATAGAAAAATAATAGTTAGGATGGAGACAACCCCTCCATCTAAGCATCATCATTACTAGATGTCGTCATCTGAGGACACCTCTGAGTGTGCCTCCTCCTCAGCCGGTTCTTCCTCCGGTTCTTCTTCGGGATCTTCCTCGGGATCTTCTTCGGGATCTTCCTCAGGCTCCTCTTCGGGATCTTCTTCAGGTTCTACTTCAGGCTCTGCCCCAGGCTCGGCCTCAGGCTCTGCCTCAGGGTCGGCTGCGTTCTGAGCAATCTGCATTTGTAGGATATCGCAACGCTCTAACGCTATTTCGGTTCGGGTCCTTGCTTCTTGGAGTTGCTCTTTCAAGTCTATCATTTCGGCTTGCATCTTCATCATAACCTTCGTTTGTTGATCACTAGCCCCTTGCATATCCTTCATTGCCGCCGCCATGCGGGCAACCTCCTCCTTATTCTCGGTTTCGTCTTTTAACAATCTGGAAACGTTCTCTCTCGTGTAGCGCATGTAACCCACATCACGCTCCAAACATGAAACAACGGCTGCGAGAACTCTCTCTACAGGTTCGGTTATGGGTGGTAGGGTGTTGGGATAAG
This sequence comes from Bidens hawaiensis, assembly GCF_021521415.1. Lineage (NCBI taxonomy): Eukaryota > Viridiplantae > Streptophyta > Magnoliopsida > Asterales > Asteraceae > Bidens > Bidens hawaiensis. The sequence goes on from NW_027505637.1 coordinate 93,244, forward strand.
CAGGGTGGTTCGGGTGTGGCAACGGGGGAACTTGTTCACGGTAGACCATACGTCTGATCATGTTAGGGTACCAATCCCAGCTAACGTTGTTTTCGTAAAGGCTTCCGGATAGGCGGTACCTCTTCGGTGCGGGAGCTGCGAGTTCCGGGACTACGCGGGGGTGGCGAGGCGGTAGGTAACTGAGGTTCCTTCCCGTGAGCATGCGTCATCGAATCGGATGATGATGAGGGTGGCGTCGACATTCCTACAGGTAAGCCGTGTATGCGCGCGCGTATGAGCGAAAGAGGTAAGAGATAAGATTACAAAACTACACAAACCTATGCAGTGCGTATTATTATAACTAATGGGTCGTCGCGGTTATAGTCTAGTATGCATGCAGTTTCTAGTTCGCTATAACCAATGGCTCTGATACCAATCTGTCACACCCTCAAAATCCACTAACGGAGTTTTACCGTCAGAGGGTGTGAACTGGCAGGATCGGAATCATTAGTTATAACCAAACCAAAGAAAACGTTTAAATGAAAAATAAGTGCGGAAGCGTAAAACCTTAATTCAAAAGTTGCGTCACGCAGGACGACTTAAAACCAAATGTAAATGTTAAAATTAAGTTTGCAGAGTAAGATGTTTAACAATTAATGCATGCTCCTAAACCGCGCGCCCGCCTCGGCTACCTGAGAATAACATACTAAAAGAGGTCAACACGAGGTTGGTGAGTTCACAAGTTATATAAGATAAATCGTTTAGCGTTTGAGTTCAGCGTTTTCGTTAAGTGTTTTGCGTAACCACGTTACGGCGTTTAAAAGTTTTGCGTAACCACGTTACGGCGTTTAAATGTTTTGCGTAACCACGTTACGGCGTTTAAGTGTGTAACCACGTTACAGCGTTTAAGTGTTACCAGATAATGTTATGTCAAATTATATATCGATAGGTAGCTAATCTATACAACAGGTATTACTAAGTGGTTCGAGACCGAAGCTGACTGTTTATCAAGTGCCCGTCACCAGGTCAACCCAGACCATGGTAAGTGTTAGCCAAAATTACACCCACTCAACCTCCAGTTGAGCTTAGCGTCGGGTGGGGTTTGTCAAACCCAGTAGTACTACTCAACAGTGACTCGCTATTCCAAATATTAACCGGTTCGATGCGTGGGACTTCAAGGGTTACGTGCCGCTTAGCCTCTACAAGTGATATATATAATTTATAACAAAATCTTAAATATGTGTTTATCTCAAAAATGCGTTTATCGGAGTATGTTATCTCCCCCAAGTGAAAAACGTTTGAAAACAGTTCAAAGAGCGGGGTAAGTGAACTCACTGTTTGCGAAGAATATTCCAAATTAGATCACCGAGTGATGCGCGTCGTAGAAAACTCTCTAGCGTTCTAAAATAACAAAGAGATTTTCTAAGTATCGGAACGTTTAACGAGTCTCTAGACTCGGCACATAATACCTATGCACGTATCATGTTTCGTGTTTCGTTTGTGAACCGTGTGTGATTTAAACAAGTACAATTGTGATACGATACACGAGTGAGCAATTACTTTCGTGTCATGTATTAATAACGTACTTACAAGCAATTATTCCCGTAAGGGCATTTTGGTCAACAAACAAAGACTAACTAACCATTATTCCCCATAAGGGCAATTTGGTCAATTCATGGCAATCAAACTAGCAACTATTCCCCGCAAGGGTATTTTGGTCAAAATACAACAATTATATAAAAACTATCATATTTCATGCATTCCTACACAACTCAGCAGCTAGTTTCATTGTGACAGAATTTCTACTTGAAAGATTGTACTATTTCACCGATCATATCATCTCAATTAATTCACCAAAAATCACCACTGAAACATACATGTCTTAGGTTTCCAGAACATATTTTATATTATTTTTATTCCATATAGATTTCTCATAATGATCAAAACACTACAGTAAACTCATATCAGTCAGATTCATGCACAACAGAATGTTATTTGCAATTCCCGGTAAACGAAAAATCCAATAAATGCAAGACCACTTGGGTTTGGTTCCTAACTCAGTGAGTCAACTTCCAGAAGTGGAACCAACCCAATTGGCCTCGTAGTTCATGAGATATAGAATTTACAATATAACCTAACAGCAGGTCTAACAGCTCAGCTTTGCATCACGTTTTTGTAAAATCATAAAAGTATACTTCCACTTATCCAAAAATTACGAATTTATACTTTATAGAAACTAGACTCAACCTAGTTTACTGCAGTACCCACAATCTCAATCAATTTTCACGTTTACACTTCGTTACAGTCAGTTAAACATCGTATATATATTCTGTCCAGAATCTGTTCACATCAAAACTCAACATCATAACAATCTATGAACTATCATGCATCCATATAACCCTCTAGACACCATAACTACTATCCATGCATATAAATCACACCATACATACAAGATTAGGGTTTGTGTTTTAATTCAAATCAAGAACAACAATCAATCATGTATCAATATCAATCTAGTTATCACTTTATCATCAAATCGATTCAAGAATCACATGAACAATATAACACCTAGAATCGGCCAGCTAGGGTTTGTTATTAACCCAACAAACATCAAATTCAATCAACAAGGATGTGAAGGATGATCAAATATACCTTCCTAGCACTTAGTTCTTGGATCAAAGACTTGAATTGATGGTGTATGTGGGTGTTCTTGTGGACGGCAGCCGTGGAGAAGGGAGGTGAGAGAGAGCCGATCGGAACTTGTAGGTTAGGGTTAGGATAATAATAATAGTTAGGGTTAAGTTAATAATATATTTATAGATATACAAGTTACATTCTAATCCCTCTACTTTCCAAGTGTTGTTTTTCTAGAACATTCTATCATACTTGCACAATAAGTTAACATGACCATAATATTATCACATAGCACATAATCCTAACACATAGTAATCACATAGTTCGTGTTTTGACGTTTGTCGTTTATTTATCAACTCGTTTGCGTTTCGGTGCAAATCCCGAAAGACTACTACACATGTAGTAAATGTTAAGCGTCATTTAAACCCTAGTTTAAATGTAATGAAGTATGCGTTATAGATTCAACGATCTTTAAAGTTTGAATTAACGGAGTTGAGTTAACGAGGTTAACCTGGAATTGACGATTGTCACAAATATTACGTCCCAAGGCACTTAAATTAGCCAGGTACTCGGCTCACAACTTCAGTTTCCTTTATTTTCATTAGCATAACAAAAAATACATCTCATTGCCTTTTTCTCCAACTTGTGTCTGAGATGTCCCGAGGTGAACAAGTAACACGTGCATACGAAGACCCAAAAATAACTAACATTTGGCCGGATTTTGAACATTGATGCGGGCCAAGTGTAGAAGACCGGGCCATTATGTTTTTGGAGTTCCAAGATCGCGCTTCAAAAGGGGCTGCACGGAAATGGGCTTAACTTGGGCTACGGTCCTACATTTCAAGCGTGCTACCAGTCGAAACGACCGTTGAAACGTGGGCCACGTTGTGGTAACCAGACACATGCAGGTTATCCCATTTATTTTTCCGAAATAAGGCTTCTAGATACACTTTTGGGTCACTTTTGTGTTTTTCGTCTGCTTTTTGTGTTTTGTTTTGGGCAGTTGTTGGGCCTAGGGTTGTTTGTTTTGGCCCAAGCCTATTTTAAATTCTCTATTAATATGTTATGAATGTATTGTGACTGATCATTGATCAGATTAAATAAAAAAAACTTTTGACTTTCAAGTTCTTGACTTTTGGGTCGAATTTAAGGGTTTGGGGAAGGATCTTCACGGGTATTTCAAGAATCAACGTAATTAGCCTTCAGATTCTCATTGTACGCTGCATTAAGCATATTCTCATATGGTCTTGTAGCCCATTTCTTGTTGTGGCAATCAAATAATGTCTCTCATATGGACCTACTTTGAAAAATGATTTCAATTTTGTCACCTAAATTTTAGAATTCAAAAAATGTCTCTCTCTAACTCAACTTTGACGATGTGCTAGAAAAATTCAAAGTGGACGGAGTTTACAAGGAATGAAAGTCAAAAAAAACCTGTCAGGAATTCATTAATTTTGTTAATTTTGACATGTGGCTTTTTCTACACGGACTTTCAAAAACCGTCGGAAATTAAACCAAATATATTGTTGGCAACAACTTTTTAGTGACATTTTTAGAATTCAAAAAATGTCTCTCTCTAACTCAACTTTGACGATGTGCTAGAAAAATTCAAAGTGGACAGAGTTTAAAGGAATGAAAGTCAAAAAAACCTGTCAGGAATTTATTAATTTTGTTAATTTTGACATGTGGCTTTTTCTACACGGTCTTTCAAAAACCGTTTGAAATTAAACCAAATATGTTGTTAGCAACAACTTTTTAGTGACATTTTTAGAAAGTTTTTAAAAAGATGGTTAAATATAGAATCTCACTTGAAAAGGATCTTTAGGTAATGTTTCCCGAAACTTACACATTGTCTTTAAGGTGCCATCCAACCAAATTGCTTGCACCAACAAGTGCTTCTCTCCATAAATCAACTTTGTTGTTGTTCTTGAACTCATACATGGTAAATGCTTTTTGAAAATTTGTATCTTGTTTTCGCACTTCAGAGGGATCCACGTGATAGAATATGGGCAAAACGATTAGTCCTCTCGTGCCCATGCAATCCATGATACACAAAAGTTCATCCAAGCACCAAGAAGAAGTGACATAGTTCTTAGAGAATACAACGATGGCAATCCGTGATTCTTGAATAGCCTTTGTGAGGGATGACGCAATGGGTGCGCCCGGTGAAAGTGCTTTATCATCTATGTAAGTGGGAATTCCTTTTTGTTCAAGAGCCGAGTACAAAAGAGTTGCGAGTATCTTCTCCTCTAAAATTTAGAAAGACGTCATGTTTACACGGCGGAGAAGACCAAGATGAATGTGCCATTGATGTGTTGGTTATTTGGAACCAGTGTAAGCTTAGAACAAGGATAAAATAAGATGTATATGGTTTACTTTCTGGGAAGCATATGCCAAAGACATCGGGGAGTTCATAAAATTTTCAAGAGACAACCTGTTACTTGAGATATACCCCAGCTTTACAAATCCAAAGTCAAACAACAACTTTACGAATATCATACTATAAGAAAGTCAATGAGTAAAACAAAGCTAGTGAATTTAAAAGAAAGTCAACTAGTGTTTAAATTTCAAGTTGAACTCAAAACCGGCTTAGAACGTCCAAGACTGATTCAATCATCCTCTATGACACCTGATTTGCTAGCATGAAAGTGACAAAAGAGCCTGTAACACATAAATAATAAATTTAAAACCCAAAACATAAGTCACAAAGAATGAAATAGCTAGCAAATGTACAACTTAACTAACCTACCCCATGAATAACAACACTGTTGTACTCTAAAACATGATTTTTTCCTTAAACTCATCTTTCACATATTTACACATCCATCTTTTTTATGTTCATAAAAGAACTTGTTAATACTTTCAAAAGAAAACAGTATAGTTTATAACCACCAAAAAAGGAAATAGTTATTTTAGGTCTCATCAAGACTTACCCAGTCATTTGTCGATAGCTTTTGTTAACATAATTTCATAAAATCAATACTTTTACGTTAGTAATCATCCATACATAATAAATAACTAACTGTAGGAACCGAATTCGTGAATTGAGTAAATAAACAGAAAATTAACAAACAGTTTTATTACTTATACAATACAATACAAGAATCTGAAATACAATACAAAATCAAAGAAATAAACCAAATACAACACGAAAAAAAAATGTAAACGGTTTGGCTGAGGATCGTGTTGAACACGGGGCCCTTAAAACAATATTTCAAGTCTCCCAAGAGAACTCGTTGTTTCCCAGGGTACAATAGCCGGAGCAGTAGTACTGCCGGAGTTAACCGTAAACCTGAAAAAGGTTCGAATAAAAGAAACCAGAAATGTAGAAGAAGAAGAAGTTGGAAAAACCTTGCAACAATGCTTGTGTTGTGTGTAAGGTTTGGCGTGTGTTGCAACTTAGTTTACCTCTCTATTTATAGAGGAAAAACAAGGCACAAGTTCTTCATCCCACCAATGTGGGATACACCACTATAGTATTTTTTTTCAAATACACACAATCACACATCGATATCTCATTCATCAATGTCTATAAGTGTGCATTTGTTGTGTCATAACAACCTACTAATGCACACGTAACAAATTTTCCAACAATCCCCCACATGAATGGAAATCGATTCTTCGAAGTAAGTTTCAGCAGTTGAGTATTGCCGGATAGGTAGGTGTTACCCTTTGAACTTTCCGTTGTGAAGCATACTTAGCCTCCTAGCGGTTTGTAGTCGCGATGACTTTGAAAAGACCCCATTTGTGTAGACGACAATATGCCTTCACACAATACTCTCCCTGGTCTGGTCAACCCCTCATTCTTGTGTCCGTTATGGTCATGGATCACGGTCCTGGTTCTGCGAGAGCTCTAGGAAACTGCGCCTCCCCACAATTCCATTCGAAGCGACCACACTTCTCTCTAACATAGGTGATTCCCATGAATTATTAAAAGCATCATGGTTATTTTCACTTAACTTTAATATGCTTAACCTCTCCCAAATGTCACTGGTTTTAGGGTACTCCCCTAGGAGAAAGGACTAGGAAGTTCAAGACTCCCTTTGGTTTTGGGGTACTCCCCCACAGTGACTGCCTCTGGTCATATGATTAAGTTTGCCTATTGAACTTAGCTCTTGGGATCTCCAGTCTGCTAAGTTAGGTTTCCCTCATACTTCCTTTATCTCGGGCTTTAGTCCCATTCCTCTCGACAACTTATAAAATTTATCCGTGCTTAAGCCTTTTGTTAACGGGTGTCACACCCCCAATCTAGGCCTAAGAGTGCGACACAATAGTTGGTACCATGTTTGTAAATAAATCAGAGTTACGTTTATTTGCGGAAGACTTATAAATTACAAGGATCGAAAGTGTAATATTTATATTTACAAACAAAAGATGGGATTATAAAGATACCCGTTTAAGTTGCACAAAAGATTACTTGTTTATATTTTACAAAAATATCATATATATTAAGTTCACAAAATGAATCCGAGCCATCGGATATATCAAAGCACTTAGACACTCCAAGTGCTAAGCTTGTTCACCTGCAAAATGTAATAAAATACGTCAGCAACGAATGCTGGTGAACATGTTGACGCAAAAATACTTTCTTTTACTTAATTACCCCTCGAGGCTACGCCTGCCTCGGCCCAACGTGGCTTAGGAATAACCAAGTTAAATAATACATTATAAACTAGAGCCTCTACACTAGGTCACCTCACGAACACCGCAGCGTTCGACTTAGTTAAGTACCCGTAAATATACACAACGGTCGTACTCCCTACAGGAGAGCGTCCTACGACCAAGGGTGGTGCGATCATGCCCATACATCGCATAGTACCACCTATGTAAGGATCCAGACATATGTATTCCACAGCCTGAGGGCTAGGTTCATACCCATAGTTATAACGGTTTTAGGAACACATAGTTCCTTGTAAACAATTTCATATAACAAATTTGACTCATTTAAAAACAAGTTTAAAAGTTTGGGGGCGTATTCACCTTGTCTCTTTAGGATTGGCTTCACTCACCGTCCAAGGGTCTTTCCCTTATTTTATCTCTAACCTATAGTTACGAGTATAAATGTTAGTCGGATACACGATCCGGCTTAAGACCTTTAGTCTTATATCTCAATCCTCGATTGAACCTTTAGTTCAATTCTTTATTTACTTGAAAACCTCTTGTTTAAAAGTAAACTGTAAACCTTTAGTTTATATAAAAACCCGATGTTTCTTCTTCTTTGAGAAACGTAATCTTTTTTTTTATTATTTAAGAATACTCTTTATTCATTAAATAATACTTTCGTAACAAAGATTATGCATACATACTTACACACATATGTATATAACAATATTCAATATTCATACTTTCATCTTATTTCTTTGTTATGTTTATTCTTCTTTTCTTTTATTGAGGTATCGAGTATATCCTCGACTTAAGGCCTAAGCCTTTGAATATAATGTTAAATTATATTAAATTCATTATTACGCCTAACCTTAGTGGCGTATGAAAATTTAAGGGACTTGAGCAGCACTCCAACGCAGCTTTACTTTGCTCGATACGCGAATCGAGGAACACCAAACTTCAACACCCGGTGGCACGAACTTCAAGACTCATTGCCAACAATGGATTATGGCACGTTTATCGAGGTGGAGGGTGGAACAACTTCGAAGGAAATGTTGATACACAATTGAAGGTTTGGGACACACTCAACAATGGATTATGGCACGTTTATCGAGGTAGATCGAGTATACAATTGTCGGGATGTAGTGAGATGTTAGAGAGAGAGTTAAGAACTCAGTTTGGTGTGTGAAAAATGAAATCCCGGAGGTTGCTATTTATAGACAAATTTTTGGACCCCATCGCGGTACGCGATGGGTCACTGGACAGACCTATCGCGTACCGCGATATAGGTCTGTCGAGTCATGCCTATAGGCTTGCCAAGTGTCGACACGTGGCAGCAGTGTTGCCACATGGTGACACGTGGCAGCACCTGGTGCCACTGTGTGCCACGTGGCACGCGTGTCACAATGTGTCAGGTACCCCATCGCGGTACGCGATAGGGTTCTCTTTTGACTCATCGCATAGCGCGATGGGTTAGGAAAACCAAATTTTCAATTTAAACCCTCAAGTTTGGATTTTTGGCAATTTTAGTCCCTAGACTTTGGAAAGTTGATACTTTGAACTTGAAATTGTCACGATGTTACAACGGGTCTGCAATGTTATCTTCTGACCTCACATGGTCAATCGTGATAACACCCGTTGACAGTAGTTGTCGTATCATGTTATGTCTACGTCTCATATGCCTTGATTTGCCATTATACATTGAACGTTGAGATCTACCAAATGCAGACTCACTGTCACAATGTATGCAAATTGCCGACAACGGCTCTGGCCATTGTGGAATGTCTTTCACGAATTGACGTAGCCATTCTGCCTCTTCCCTAGATTTGTCTAAGGCAATGAATTCAGACTCCATTGTGGATCTAGCAATTACAGTTTGTTTGGATGATTTCCAAGATATTGCTGCCCCACCAAGTAGGAACACGTACCCACTTGTTGATTTGGAATCTTTCATATCCGAAATCCAATTCGCATCAGTATACCCTTCGATCACAGCTGGATGGTTGGTATAATGCAAACCATAGTCTCTTGTGTATCTTATGTACCTAAGCACCCTTATAATAGCTTTCCAATGTTGAACACTTGGATTGCTAGTATATCTACTTAGCCTACTCACCGCGTATGCTAAATCGGGTCTCGTACATGTCATGAGATACATTAGACTTCCAATGATTCTTGAATACTCTAATTGAGCAACTGGCTCAGCTCTAATTTTACATAGATGTAGAGTAGTGTCAACAGGAGAACGAGCCACTCGCTTGTCTTCCTTGTTGAATTTTTCAAGAATCTTGTCGACATAGTGTGCTTGACTCAAAGTAAGACCTTCTTTGATTTTAATGATTTTTATTCCAAGAATAGTATCAACTAAACCCATGTCTTTCATGTCAAATCGTGCCTTTAACATGTCTTTTGTAGATTGGACCATTTTATCATTACTCCCAATGATAAGCATGTCATCCACATAAAGGCATAAAATAACATAACCTCCATTTGTGTTTTTAACATAAAAACATTTATCACACTCATTAATTTTGAAACCATTGCCAATCATGACTTGGTCAAACTTTTGGTGTCATTGTTTTGGAGCTTGCTTCAAGCCATACAAAGACTTGATGAGTTTGCATACTTTGCCCTTTTGACTAGGGGCGGAGAAACCCTCAGGTTGCTCCATGTATATCTCTTCTTCCAAATCACCATTTAGAAAAGCCGATTTTACATCCATTTGGTGCATTTCCAAACTTCGTAAAGACGTGATTGCAAGAACCAACCTTATAGAGGTTATACGTGTTACAGGTGAGTAAGTATCAAAATAGTCTAGACCTTCTTTTTGTCTAAAACCTTTGATCACTAGCCTCGCCTTGTATTTATCAATGCTTCCATCGGCTTTCATCTTCTTTTTGAATATCCAACGATATCCAAGTGGTTTGCAACCAACTGGAAGATCTACCAATTCCCAAGTATGATTTTGTAAGATCGAATCAATTTCATTCTTGATTGCTTCTTTCCATTGAGGTCCTTCAGGTTAGGTCACCGCTTCATGGTAGGTATTAGGTTCACCTTCAACCATAAAGCTTACGAAGTCAGGACCAAAGAATTTTGCAACCTTTTGTCTTTTGCTTCGTCTTAAATCACCATCCTCAGTCTCAGCCGTTCATGTGTTCCTTCATGAACCAAGTCGTCATTTTGTGTTGACGAGCTTGCACCTACATCATTCGCTCGTGATGATGAGGCCTCATGTGTGTGTCCTAACTTAGGAAACACGTGCTCAAAATACGAGACAGTATTGGAGCTCGCCTCCATGAAAGTGTTTACGTGTACATTTGGATTTTTGGATTCATGTACCAAAAACCGATGTGTACTACTATTGTGAGCATATCCAATGAAAATTCAATCAACAGTTTTGGGACCAATCCTAAGAGCCTTAGGAGGTGGTACGATGACTTTAGCTAGGCACCCCCACACTTTCATGTATTTGTACGAAGGTTCTCTTCCCTTCCATAACTTATAAGGAGTCCCGTCCCTATTCTTGAGAGGTATCTTATTTAAAAGATAATTTGCCGTTAAAATGGCATCCCCCCACATGTCATGGCTCACCCCAGAACTAACCAACATGGCATTCATCATCTCTTTCAATGTACGGTTCTTTCGTTCCGCCATGCCATTTGATTGTGGAGAATAAGGAGCGGTTAATTCATGTATTATGCCACTTTGTGCGCATAAATCCGCAAATGGTGAAACGTATTCACCTCCTCGATCGCTTCTCACACGTTTTATTTTCTTGTTAAGTTGTAACTCAACTTCATTTTTAAACAAGATAAATTTTTCTATTGCTTCATCTTTACTTTTAAGTAAATATACATAGCAATATTTTGAGAAATCATCAATAAACGTGATGAAATATTTGTTTCCCCCTCTTGTTGGGCACATTTTTAAATTGCACACATCGGTGTGAATTAAATAAAGTGTTTCGGTTATTCTTTCAGCCGATTTGAAGGATGATCTTGTAAGTTTGGATTCAACACATGTTTCGCATTTCGAGTTTGTATCAATGTGGAATGTTGGTATGCTTTTTAATTTAATTAAACGACGAAGTGAATTGAAATTTACATGTCCTAATCTACCATGCCAAACATTTGAATTTAAAGACTCAATAATATAAGCAGAAGTAGATGCCTTATTCATTTCATTTCCAATCACGGTTACATCAAGTTTAAACATACCATTGAGGGCATAGCCCTTACCAACATACATTCCATGCTTAGTCAAGACAGACTTGTCCGACTCAAACACTAAACGTAAACCAAACTTATTAAGCAACCAACCCGAAACCAAATTCTTACGAATTTCGGGCACATACAAAGTGTTGCTCAAAGTAAGCTCTTTTCCCAAAGTCATCTTCAAGATCACATTCCCTTCACCCTTGATGTCCGCCGTTGCTTGATTCCCCATAAACAACTTGGCATCACTAGCAGCCTCCTTAAAGGTGCTAAAGAGGGTCTTGTCACCACACACATGACGGGTCGCACCCGTATCAATGAACCATCATTGCGGTTTGTCCCCCACAAGATTGATTTCTTCAATCATTGCCGAGAGCTCGATGATCATTGCCACCAACGGTTCACCATTTTCATCCACCATATGCGCACGCTCACGCTTAGGCTTCTTGCATTGGTTCGCACGATGGCCATTCTCATTACAATTGTAACAAACACCTTGGAAGTTTGAAGATTGAGGTTTCTTTTTCACAACCTCCTTCTTCGGTCCAAGGTTCACCTTTCCCTTTACCTTATCCATTTTACCCTTACCCTTATGCCCCCCTTAGAAAATTGTCCAAGTTCAACCATGTTGGCCTTAGCCATTGGCTCCACACGAGCTGATTTTTGAGCCGTTTTATTGTCTTCCTCAGTTCGAAGAAGAACAATTAATTCATCAATAGTCATCTCCTTTCGTTTGTGCTTAAAATAATTCTTAAACACAACCCAACTAGGAGGCAACTTTTCAATTATGGTTGCAACTTGGAACACTTCACTAAGTGTCATACCCTCGGCATGAATTTCATGAAGTATAACTTGTAGTTCTTGGACTTGGGTGATCACAGTCTTGGAGTCAACCATTTTAAAGTCCAAAAAACGGGCCACAACAAATTTCTTTGTTTCCGCATCTTCGGTTTTATACTTCTTGTCTAAAGACTCCCATAGTTCTTTGGCAGTCTTTATCCCACAATAGACGTTATACAATGGATCCGCCAAACCATTGAGCACGTAATTGCGACATAGAAATTCAGAATGTTTCCAAGCGTCCAAAGCACTCACACTTTGGGCATCGTCTTGGGCAGTGGGTATGGGGGCTGTTTTCTCCAAGAACTGTGCTAAGTTCAAGGTTGTTAAGCAGAAAAACATTTTCTGCTGCCACCTCTTAAAGTGGACACCCGTGAACTTTTCGGGGTTTTCAGCATGGTTAGCCATTGTGGTCGCTCCCACATTGGCTGGGGTTGTCAAATGGACAGCAGGGGTAGCATTAGAAGTGTTTGGGGTTGGTCCTGTCATTCTTGCAACACATAAAACAGACCAAGTTAGTAACTTAGAAAAAAATTCAGAAAATTCTGAAATTTGCGAGATAAATTTATCCCGTGCGAGATAGCTTTATCTCGTGCGAGATAACAAAACCAGCCCAAAAAAGGAGCCTTTTCTGATTTCATAATGCTAAACCAAGAACGAATCTGTCTAAGTCCAGCTTTGAAGATCCAATTCTTGATTCTGAGACCAAAACAGAAAAGAAAAAACCGTTTTTAAAACATATACTATTTTGAAACAAAACTGGTTTGGATCAAAATAGAATAGTTTTTGAAAATTTAAACAAAGTTTTCACGATAAGCTATCTCGTGCTAGATAGCCAAAAACAGCCCAAAAGAGGAGCCTTTTCTGATTTCAGAATGTTAAACCAAGAACGAATCTGTCTAAGTCCAACTTTGAAGATCCAATTCTTGATTCTGAGACCAAAACAGAAAAGAAAAAACTGTTTTTAAAACATATATTATTTTGAAATAAAAATGGTTTGGATCAAAACAGAATAGTTTCTGAAACTTTAAACAAATTTTTCACGAAACGGTTTTAAAAATATTGTTTTAAGATTGTAGGAACCGAATTCGTGAATTGAGTAAATAAACAGAAAATTAACAAAAAGTTTTATTACTCATACAATACAATACAAAAATCTGAAATACAATACAGAATCAAAGAAATAAACCAAATACAATACGAAAAAAATGTAAACGGTTTGGCTGAGGATCGTGTTGAACACGAGGCCCTTAAGACAATATTTCGAGTCTCCCAAGAGAACTCGTTGTTTCCCAGGGTACAACAGCCGGAGCAGTAGTACTGCCGGAGTTAACCGTAAACCTGAAAAAGGTTCGAATAAAAGAAACCAGAAATGTAGAAGAAGAAGAAGTTGGAAAAACCTTGCAACAATGCTTGTGTTGTGTGTAAGGTTTGGTGTGTGTTGCAACTTAGTTTACCTCTCTATTTATAGAGGAAAAATAAGGCACAAGTTCTCCATCCCACCAATGTGGGATACACCACTATAGTATTTTCTTTCAAATACACACAATCACACATCGATATCTCATTCATCAATGTCTATTAGCGTGCATTTGTTGTATCATAACAACCTACTAATGCACACGTAACAAATTTTCCAACACTAACTAGTTACGTCAATTTGTTAGAATTATGTTAGCCCAAAATTCTTTTCCGTACTTATCTTATTTCACTTATAAGAGGTAGCATGAGGAAAGTTGATCCCACTTGCTAATGAAGAAACCAAACAACGACAATGTTGACGATAAATAATAAAGTCGAGCTTAAAAACGTATTGTATTTTTTTAGTTTTGAAAATTAAAAGAATAAATATAAAATATGCTTTATTCTGTTTAATAAAAAATGAGCAAACTTGTCATTTCCAATGTGTGTAGTGGTAAACAATTTTTTAATGGAGACCTAAGTTCAAATCCCACTAACAACACTTTCGAGGAGACATGGGTGGCTCAATGAAGAAATACTGAGATCTTTGAATTCGATCCTTAAGGTGTTCGGGTTTTACCACCAGTGGGCTTCGGGTGGGTGGGTTCTCCCCGAAACTGAAGATAATCTTTGAGTTCGATCCTTAGGGCGTTCGGGTTTTGCCATCAGTGGACTTCGACTTTGGGTGGGTGGGTTTTCCCCGAAACTGAAGATAATCGATCTTTGAGTTCGATCCTTAGGGCGTTCGGGTTTTACCACCAGTGGGTTTCGGGTGGGTGGGTTTTCCCCGAAACTGAAGATAACTTGGAGGTACGGCTGTGTTGTGCTAGCTGGCGGTGGCCTTTTATCATTGGGTCACCTGGCCTGTACGAAGTACCTAGGCAATTCTGTTTGTTGGTCGTTCAAAAAAAATGAGCAAATAAACAGAAAGAAGCAACCAGACATTCATCAATATTGCTATGGAAGTTCTTAACGTAATGAAGAAGGCTGTCAATATGGGGGATCTACAAAAAAGATATCTTTACCAAATGGTGGGCCAACGGTTAGCCACATGTTTTATGCAGGCGATGCATTAAGATGTTTTTTTTTTCATTTTGTCTGGGTTGAAAGTTAGCGTTCACAAAAGCAAAGTGTTTGGGGGTAAGCCTCCTTGTTCATGAAATGCCAATTAAGCCGGGGTTTTTTTCCCTTCACGTACGTCAGACTCAAAATTGGGGCAAATACGAACTTAAATGCTAGCTAGAAACCTGTGATTGATAGATTCGCAGGCAGGTTGTGGCATTTCATATCGGTTGGGGAGGAGAAGAAAGTCTTCTTTATAATAAAAAGAGTGATACATTCACCATCATCATGTGTTTTGTACGCTTAATGGTAACGGATGAGAGAATAACTCCATAGTTAAGTGTGCTTAGATGAAAATAGTATTAGGATGGGTGACTTCCTGAGAAGTCTTCACATGGACAACCAAAAAACAATTCGTGAGGCTGGGTTGTTCCAATTGGAAAACAAAGGTGGCAACCAAAAATAAATCTGTGAGACTGGGTTGTTACAATTGGAAAGCAAAGGTTTTATCTTTAGCCGGAAGAATCACACTTATAAAAATTGTCATTAGAAATCTCCCAACACATTACTTGCCTTTGTATAAGTAACCATGCCTTGCAAGCATAAAGAGAACGTGGTCAGGATGCTGCATTTGTTATTATTTCCTTTATTTCTTCATGTTGCAGTAGGTTTATGATAGTAGTTATTTTATTTCAGTTACATGTCTTTTGGTTTGCTATTTAAACAAAGTGTTTAGTTATGGGAATGATTGAAAAATATGATTTGAAAATTTATTTCTTATTATCTTGGACTATTTGATTAACGATTAGGTTCGTATCAAGTCATCAGCACGTTCGATTGTATTAGTCGGAAATTCTAATAGGAGGCTGTGGTTCTAGAAAGAAAATTAGGTGGGTCTCATGAGAAAAGACAATGATGCCCAAAAGGGGTGGGTGAGTGGGTGTGTGTGTGCGGGTGGTGTGGGGGGGGGGGGGGGTTAGTTTAAAAGAAACAAATGCAACACTCTCTAACGAAATGGTGGTGGAGATATAAAGCAAACCCTCAAAACTTGGGCCAAACTCATTAATGCAATCTATGATGGTGTAAGAGCATTTTCATGTCCTATAATTATATGAGTTAGTTTTGTAAATTATATTGTATTATTATAACTATTGTGCAAATGCAATAAACGACCCAACCACCGAAATTGTGTGAAAAATGGAATAACGACCGGACTTACATATTAATTTGGGTATCTTTCGGTGTAAGTTAGGTCGTCAACGGTTAAAGGACTGAGACCGAGAAAATGATGAAGACGATGGAGTGAGTTCCGGGGACTTCACATCGGTGTACTACTCCATGGTGGTGGTAGTTCCTCTTTTTTCTTTTATCCTGAAACGGTGAACCGTGATAGGACCTTTGTTTAGCACACATGATTCCACGACGGTCCAATTAGTGTACTCGCCATTGGCCACTCCATATTTTTATCGGGTTGGTCTCTGTTTTTTGGTTTGTCAGATCATTGTCATCATATCCTCCAAATTTATGTGAAGGAAGTTTGTAAATTATAGGATGAGGTTTTGAGTGATTGTGATGTAAATTATAAGGTGGAGAGAGAAAATGTAGTGATTTTTTATAAATATGGGGAAACAAAGTTTGCCCCAAACACAAGTTTCAAAAATACAATAAAATCACATTACATATTATTTTCAAGTCTGCCTTCAAACACTTACGTTAATCAACTCGAGTTACTCGGGTTTTGTAAGGTTTTGAGTTTTTAGGACCGAAGAATTGACCCGAAACCGAAAATTTTGAGTTTCTAGGACTGAAATAGAACATTGAACTTTAGGGTATGTCAGGGTTCAGGTTTTTTTAGGGTCGGTTTTCTCGGGTTTTTCGATCCGGTCCTAAATATGATCACACCTAGTTATGAATGGTTGTGAGTAAAAGAGAGAGAAAAGTTACATTGTTCACGTCGTATTTTTTTAATATATTTTTGAAAGTAGTTGTGAGTGGAAGATAGTGAAAAAATAATAATAAATGTGTAATAAAGTAAGACTACTCTCATTGGTGATTTTTGCCTAAGAGATTGGACCAAAAAAAAATTAAAAAAGCCACGACTAGTTCACGACCACGATCAAGATTGCAAACAAAGTTTGGAGATAGTGGAATCCAAGTGTCACACTTGGGTTGGTTGCTTTTTATTTTATTTTTTGATTTTTCTCTTAACATAATTCATTTTAATTATAATTTGATTTTTCTTAAATAACTTATAATATTTAAAATTTTAAAAAATTTAAAAACACAATCTTGTTTAGTTTTTTTTTGTGAACATTCCGGTATAAATTTTATAAAAAACAAAGTTCGTTTCAAAATTTGCATTTTTAATACAAATTAAATATTAACATTATCTTCGTCACCACATGTCACGATTTTATATTTAAAAAAAATATAATTACTTAATTATATTTATATAGTTAATCAAAACTAATTATAAATTGAATTTATTTAATAAAAAAAATGATGAGATTGGGTTGTTAATGAGAGTAAAAGATTGGAGTGAGTTAAATTTTGTAGATTGAAGAGAGAGAAATTAATTTTATAATGTGGGATTGAGATTGTGAGATTGTTAATGAGAGTAGTCTAATATTTAATTGAACATAAGAAATATAAATAGTAGTGTAATTATATGAATATGAATAAGTAATTGGCTGGAAATGCTCCAAGAACTTTAAAAATTGTCCCGATAATCAAAGCAAATTTTGGAGGGTATTGCTAAATGTACCATTTCTACTGAATGTACTCCCACCTTTATAACTTATCAAATTACTTACTATTTTTATTTAACATTATAAACATGTATATTAGTCTCTTTAACATATTTTTCACGTAATAGTCTCCATTAAACTATCAAATCGAAAACTATTAAGTTATTATTACTTTATTTGTATGACTATCAATATTGTAATACTATTAATGTCACTCTCTCATACACACGCATATAGTTTTGTAAATATAATAATGCATAGACACTCATAATATTATTATGATTAAGTGCAATATACAAAAGAGAGAAAAACTAAAAAATAAAAATAAAAAATTTATAGTTTTATATTTAATTATTTTGAAAAGAGACTATAGAATGAAATTAATGTTAGAGGGGGTGTTGGCCCTGTTTAGTTTTACATTAATAGGCTTATGTATTAGATTAATTTATCATGTATCGTTTATTTGCTTTCGTTTAGTTTATTGTATTAGGTCGTAGGCCATAAACTATGTAAATGCCCCTTTGGCCGGCCATGAGGCCCATGAAATAAACCGAGGTGCATGGGTATAAATAGGCCGGAAACTATTCACACATGCACCACAAGATTCCCAACCTACATTCTCTCTGCCTTTACTACTTTCTCTCTTTATTATTTTCTTACCATTCTTAATCCGAGATCATAGTAGCATCAGTGATTTCCGCCCATTGGTGTTGCGGGTTGATTCGTACAAGTTGTTATATACATTTCAGGAACCTACAAGGAGAGTAATATTATGTTAAATAGAATTGTTAAAGAATTGAAAGTCTAGGGAAAGGGGATACGTTTAGTCTAACCCTTTTTTAAGTACGGAATTTTGTTGGCAACATAGAAAAGGAGCTGGCAAATTTTAACGTTGACACACATGACAAGCAGGTAAAGGTTGGTAATGTCAAACTAGGATTCGCAATACCTACACACAACATGACACGGTGATTCAACTAGGTGGAGATCGCTCTCAATTATTCGGACTGTTGGAAATTAAAACCCTAAATCTCTATGTTCGTTTGGAGACAGAAATGGGGGAGAGAGACTGAAACCCTAATCGCGATTTGATTGCACTTGCGATTATATTACGGCTTGTTAGACAAAATGCAAAACTCCATAATTAATGCCCTCCAATCTCTTCATATTTACAAAAAATGGTCATTATTCTAAAACCCCCCTTGTTTTGTTTTCTGAATAAATGAACTCAATTTTATGCCTCTTACACTTTTTTATAATTTATTATTATGGTTTTAAACAGTTAAATGCTCGCAAAGAAGTCACGTGTTTCAATAGTTGTTCAATCCGTTACTTACTCCTCTAACAATATTTGAAATATGAATTTAGCATATTTTATTTTTATTCATAAAACGAGATGTTACAACATTCACTCGACATCTTTAACAAAAAAAAGCCGGCCGTGAGCATCTTTGTTACCACACTTTTGCTCTTGCCCCCTCTAGTAAGAAGCCAAGAAAATGTATTTCTGTTTACTCCATCGTCACCAGGGTTTACCTTTTCCAGAATTTCGTCAGCGGGGGTACCTTCTAGTCTAGCCAATGCACTTGTCCACTCAAGCTTGTCTTTGCCATGTAGAAAAGCCCCCAAATTTTTAAGTGTTGCTGGATGACCACCAAATTTAGAAACTATACTTTGTGCAAGCTCCTCAAAACCTTCATCAGGTCTACTTGCCCCAAATGCATTCCAGCTAAAGAGCTCAATAGCCTCTTCAGCATCTAACATTCTCACATTATGTGTTACATAATTGTGAGCTTTCACTAGATCTTGGTTTCTAGAGGTGATTATTATTACACTTCCATCACCAAACCAGTTGCCTGATGCAGCTAACATATTTAAGTGTACAACATGATCCACGTCATCAAGGACAATCAAAACACTGTTTTGAGATAATCTTCTAGTCATCATGGATATTCCTTCGTTGGTGTCCCTTAATGTTACTTTTGATTTGAATACATCTGACAAAATTTTCTCTTGTAACGTTTTCAAACCATGCAGTGTGGACTCGGTACGAACATTTTGGACATAGCAGAAACCTTCAAATTCATGATTTATCTCGTCATATATAGAAGATGCGAGAGCAGACTTACCACCACCCCAAATCCCACATATTCCAACCATACGAACACCATCTGGTCCGCTTTCCAAAAGTGATCTCAAATCTTGCATGCGACCCTCTATTCCGATTAGGTTTGTATGGGCACTTCTTTCAGCAATTGCATTGTCGCTTGGTATTAAGCTAAGATATGTATGTGTAATCGTGTAAACAATTTCTTGGATGGCTTTTTCTTCATCCCTGCAGATTTTGAATAATTGTGAGAGCTCATACTCGCACAAATAGTAATTTATGTCCCCAAAGTAGTTAACCTGTTACTTGTTAAAATAATCAATCTCTTGTGCTTATTCTCCATCCTACGTAGCATTCATATGTGGATGTGAACATGTGCAGGAATGGCTCTACTTAATTACCATTTCATTAATTTGAAGTAGAATATAAACATATTATGCACCAAATTTTGGGGGGAAATATTACCCGGTGACTACAAATCCTGCAATGTTAGCCGCATCAACTAGTGCTTTTCTCCAAGATTCAACTTTATCGATATTTTCCAACTCATGTTTGGAAAATGCTGCTGCATACATCTGTTTTTGTCTTCGCACAACTGAGGGATCCACGTGATAGAATACAGGTATAACAACTAGCCCTCTCTCAGCCCGACATTTCATTATATATTCAAGTTCGTTTAAGCACCAATCAGAATCGGCATAGTTTATGGAGAATATAATGATGGCAATCTTTGATTCTTGGATAGCCTTGAATAGGGATGGACCAATGGATTCACCCCGGGGAATTAACTCGTCCTTAAACACTCGCTGTTGTACAAGAGCTGAGTAGAGACGTTTTACAAATGTCATGCGGGTATCTTGTCCTCTAAAACTGAGAAACACATCATATCTCCTACTGGAAGGAGATGGCTCAAAAGACGACTTCGATGATAACCTGTTGGATGGTCTCAAATTACTGTACAAATAATTTATGATATGATATAAAGGGAGAAAGTGCTTCTTCTTGATGGAGTTTTGAATTTTGATGAATAGTTGGAAGTTTCCTACCAGAAGATCCAGTTTTATGATGGTTCACTGATTATTATTTTTTCTTTTTAATATTTTTACAGGTTTATGATCACTATATATTCATCAAAATCAAATATATAATATATATCTAGTTTTAAAGTTATTTTCTAAAAGCAATTTAAACTTTTTATGGTGTTCTTTGGTATGTAGTAAGCTGTAAGTATGAGAACGAAAATGTAATAATCTGTTTCAGACAAAGAATCATGGTGGGCACAACCTTGTAAACTGGACACAAATGGGTTTTCCTCAAATCATTTGATGATCAGTTTGGTTTCATGTAGGTGTACCATGAACTTGAGCAGAATGGTCAGTTAGCCGTCATACTGAGGTTGCACTGATAGCCAAAGCATTTGGCGATCATCTTGTTTTCTTCGCTAACTCACCAAGATCTCGTCCATATGCAGATTTGAAAAAAATATTACAGATCACCAAATGATTTGGCAATTCGTCATTGCATTGTCACATTAATTAGTAGGTAAAGCAAATTAGAATCTTGATGTGACAATGCAATGAGTAATCACCAATCCGTTGACGAGTTTGGCGATCAGTTTAATTTTCTAATAAAACACGAATGTAATCTTGGAGTGTTGGCAAAGAAACAAACTGGTCGTCAAATAGTTTGATGTCCACACATACCTGCCACTTTACTCACCTTTATGACAAACCCATATGAAACCAAATTGATTGTCAAATGGTTTGGCGATCACCGTAATTGTGTCATGTTTAGGCGAGGTTTGCGACTTTGCCCCCTTATGACGTTCTGGGTGGTGGGATGCCCTGTATAAAGAAATCGAAAAGAACCAGTCTGATATCATCATCCACTCCATTTGTATACATCATTGACAATAAACAAATAAGCGTACCAACTCAAATAGGACTGGTAACCAAAATAATCAAGTTCAAAAGTGTCATAGTCATCTTCAACCGAATCTGTAGGTACACTGCACCTGCCCGCAACTGTATATGGACTAGAAGAATGTATAACCATGCCACAGTCATCATAATCAACAATAGGTAGACGAGAAATACGCATAATAGGGCCATAGTCATCATCATGGTTATTAGATATTGATGGTCCATCATCCGCAGCTGTAGATAGACTACATAAACTTGCACTTTGATAGTAATTGGCAGCTGTAAAATCATTGTATACATCAGATGATGCTCCACTTGGTGCCTATGATAAACAACCAAACAAGGATATCTAAAAATCATACGAAAGCAAAATAACGGTGTAAAAAGATTATAAAAAATAAATAAATAAATGAATAAACCCTTATGTGATTGCAACAACTTACTAACTGAATATCAAGAGCCTTTTGTAGTTGTTCCACGACCTCCACCATTGTTGGGCGTTCTCTTGCAGTTTTCAAACATCGATAGGCGACGGCTGAAAACTTAAGTAAGGAAGCTGGGTTTATTTGTTCATGCAAACCGTATTGAATGATCTCATCTAATCTTTTGTTTATGTACTGCTGTTTGACCCAAACAGAAAAAAATTGGCCATAAACCGTCCTAACTGATGCTGACTTTCCGGACAGCACTTCAAACAATATAACCCCAAAAGAAAAAACATCTGATTTTTGTGTTAGATAACCAGTAGAAAAGTATTCTGGATCAGTATATCCTAATGTGCCACTGGCCTTTGAGATAACAAAGCTAGCCTGCTCGTTAGCATTACCGTTGTTGGACAACCCAAAATCGGAAATTTTTGCATTCCATTTTTCATCCAAAAGGATGTTTGTGCTCTTCACATTCCTATGGATCGTTCTATGCTCAGGCGTGACATCATGGTGAATGTATTTTAACCCACGGGCAGCGCCTAAACAAATCTGTAGACGTTGGGTCCAGGTTAGATTTCTGCTCCACAAGCATTTGGCGAGACTCCCATTGCTTTCATACTTGTAAACAAGTATCTTCTCGTCATCTTCATCGCAAAATCCGAGTAGAGAGACAATATTTTCATGTTTATACATTGAATGAAAATCAATCTCTGTTTGAAATTCATTATCTGCTTGAGCGCGCTCCCCGCCTTCACGATCCCACCGCTTTACAGCGATGGTGCCATATTTTTCAGATTCGCATATATATACCTTCCCGAATCCACCCGATCCAAGGATGTTCTTTTTGGCAAAGTCGTTAGTTGCAGATGATATGTGTTGGAAAGAAATATGCAAGTGGTTAAGTTCTTCACTAGAAGACATGATTTGTTTATCTAAATCCGTAAGGATAATAGCAATTAATCAAAAATCTTGAAAGGATCGGATTATAGTTTTGGATCTGAAGAGGGACGACAGTCTAATATTTTATAGTGGGATAAGGTACTAAACTAAAGCGATGAGATTCGAAATATAGATTATAGAACAATGGCACGTTGGGTTTGTCAACTTGAAATAACTTCATATTATATTAAATAATATATGATAAACGTGTTTTGTTCGGGTCAAGAGTCAACTTAGTTGGTTTTCCCATTAAAGGGAAACTTAGAGCTTACATATTGAGAGGGTTGTTTTTATACATCATCAGTTTTTATTTATTTTGAATAAGATTTTTGGAACTTATTTTGAAAACAAGTTTTTGGATAAGAACTAAAAAAAAATGAGATTGAGGTGGGCCCTTTTAAAAGTAGTGGGGTCGGGTGAGGGTTTTGGTTGTAAAAGATGGTGTTGATGTGATGAAGTTTTTAGTGTTTTTAGGATTTTTTATTAAGTGAGTTTTGAGTGTTTTTAAATAATGATGTTTTTATGATGTGACAAATTACTATGTGTATTCTTTTGTGTTTTTATGAATCCTTATTGTGGATGCTCTTATACAATTAAATACGTCAAATTCTAAAGTCCCACTCGGTTCCATGCAGTTAATTATATTTACAAAACTATTTCGGTGGTTTAGGGTTATATTCAACTGAGGTTGTTTCCACTTATGCTTTTGTAGCCTCGAGAACACAATCTTGGAAGTTACATGACCAAATTTTGCGTGATTGTGGTGTTGATTGGTTAGATTTCGATTTTGGGTGTGCGATGGATTATTTGCACAACTTTATTCCCAATCTTGATCTTGGCGGGTTCGCTAATAAGGA
The DNA here is from genome assembly GCF_021521415.1 of Bidens hawaiensis. Classification (NCBI taxonomy): domain Eukaryota; kingdom Viridiplantae; phylum Streptophyta; class Magnoliopsida; order Asterales; family Asteraceae; genus Bidens; species Bidens hawaiensis. Next base: position 117,039 of record NW_027505637.1, read on the forward strand.
CACCCTCCCCCCTTAAAGCCCCAAAATGCTTTAGCGAGTGCCATTTATAGTAAAACCGTCCAAAGTTTGGGAGAAAAGTTTGGCATGTCCTCTCGTCATAGAGTGGTATTAGAATGTCTTCAGGCTCCTTATGCTCAAGACTTTTTGGATTTCACCCCATCGAAGGGTTAGGCCAGCACATGTCAGCAGCGGAGTACCGAGCCATTCTTAAATATTGTTTAATGATCCCCCTGTTCCCAGTTGATGAGCCATGCCTGGTATGTCGTAAGGTTTGTTTAGATAATTTTGGTGAACATGCAGTTCATTGCAAAGAACTTTTGGGGTTTAAATATAGACATGATTTGGTTAGGGATGTCATTTGTGATGTGTTAAAATAGGCGGGAATCTCGGCAAGAAAAGAGGCTCCTGTGAATTTCTTGTCAGATTCGCGTGAAGGAAGGTCTACTCTCCAACCAGTGGATATTCTTGTGTGGACCTTATTGGGGTGTCCCCTCTTGTTGGGCTTAGGGACACCGGGTTTATTGCTAGGCAGGTCGTGCTAAACGCAGAAGCAAGAAAAATTGCTAAGCACGAGAAGGCTTATGTGGAGAATCAACACGCCTTCATTCCTTTTGCTTTTGATACATTTGGGTCTCTTGCCCCCGATGCTGCTACGTTTTTAAAAAGAGTTCAGCGGATCGTGCACAGTAGCTCAACGACGCCGAAGAACGACTGTTACGTTTCTAAAAAGAGTTCAGCGGATCGTGCACAGTAGCTCAACGCCGCCGAAGAACGATTATTTTGTTTTCAGTAAGATCGGTTTTGCCATTCAAAATGAAGTGGTGATGCAGCTTATTGCCCGTTTACCTGCCTATTTATTATAACTTGATCCTTTTACTTGAAATGAAATTACATTATACTAGAAAAAACACAAGCAAACAATAAAAATATATTGCTTGGATCCAAGTCCTAGGAAATAACAATTAGTGTTTGTTTAAGGATATATGAAAAGAAACCTTGAGATATAAGGGGAGAATAACGAATCTTGAGTGATGTTTATGTTATTCCATCTCTCAAAAATAATATTATAAGTCTTGTGTAATTAGACGAAGGAGGATAAAAATGTTACGAATAAACAACTAAAAGAGTGGATTGACTGTTTTATACAGAAGATCAAGCACATGCATTCCTTCAAGAGAGAACTGATAATTTAGAAGGTTTGAAAATATTTTGTAGTCAAAATGAAAATTTTAAAATCGATTGATCGTAAACACAACTACAAAAGATAGCAATACAAAAAAGGCCCTCACTAATATTGTGCCTAATGTCGGTATTTGATCATTGATAAGAACAAGAGAGACAGCCTTTGTTAGAACATCTACAAGCTTATCATTATACGTGTTGCAACGACCAAGGATTATTAGTTCTTATGCTACCATTTCTCTTATGAAGTGATGCTTAGCTCAATATGTTTTGGCCAGCTATGCATGATTGGGTTCTTAGATTAATAGCTAACATGTTGCATAGAGGATCCGAAATTTAAAAATAGCCTTAGTTGCAAAGTGTTGTCGCCAATGAGTTTTAGCTTAATTAGCATTGAAGATGAAGTGAAGATTTGAGATGGATGGTGCAAGGTCTCAAGTTCGAATCCGATCATAACTGGATTTTACCGTAGCGAGTGTTTAGGCAGCGGGTTTTTCTCGAAACAGGAGATGGTGAGCTTTGGTTACCCAACACTATATGAGACTGTGAGCGTATGAGGTTACTTTTTGTTATTTTTCCTTGAGATAGCGGCCTTTATTGATTCTTAGTTAAGAAAAATAAAAGAGCAAAAGTTGCAACGTGTTGTCTAGGTTATATTCGTACATTGATTTCTTACCTACATGGCCGTCTCTAAGAATTTATATGCATCAGCCTAAATAAAAAGGCTCGTAGACTCTAACGAGTAACGACTTATTATAAGCAAAAACTAAAGCTGTCTTAAGTAAGAGTAGAACTTACAACCTTTTGATTGGAACTCATACCCATTTACCACTAGACCAACCTAGTTATTGTATAATTAGAGTAAAACATAAATGTCGGGGTATGGTACTAAGAACCCTAATTTTTTATGTTTTGGGCTTATTTTATTATATGGGCTAATACATTTGTTATTGGGCTGAGGGGGTTTTGTGGAGGTAACCCTAACTGGGCTAGGCCCATTAGGGTACCATGATGGTGGCCATGAGGCTCCCTATATAAGGAGGTCTCCACCTCCTTATCAAGGGTTGGAAAAGAGCTCAATAAGAGCCACCACCATATTTTTGTGTCTGTGAACAAGAGATCCTCTGGATTTCTTAGCGGTCATCTTCACACCCCCAAAAGTCACAGCATATCACAGCAGCGGTCGGAGCAGAAGCAAGCAAGTCGTGGTTCGTTCATCTCGAAGTCCGTGGAAACATCGTCATGGGTCAGGTCAGATTCATTTCACGTTTCTACAGGTAGACATGACTCAAGACCTTTAATATAAATACAATGTAATTAATTAAAAGTTCAGAAAGAGCTGATGATGGTTTTGAACATGGAGAGAGATGGCACTCTCTTTTTAAGGAGGTGAGGTAAAATATTAAAAAATGTGAAATAAAAAAGATGAACGCATATGACAAATATATGTCATATCAAATAATTAGTATGTAGACCTCACACGCTTTGCATTATAGAATTTATTTTTGTAATGTTATTGTCGCATCAAAAGAATATACAAAACTTCCACACTATGTAGATGACTTTTAATAACAAGACAAATCCATCAAAGTCTTTCGGGGAAGGTGGGTTCCGTCGGAAAACATAGCATGGGTAATCGATGTACCGACCGGTAAGTGACAGAATTAACTAAGGGATCACTGACGGAAAACGTCAATGATGGATCAACAATTCACCAATAAAAACCTAGCAAAAAAGAATACATTCAATCATCTATTATATCTTGCACTCATAGTATTTTTGTTAGGTAAACTGGTTGGACCCTAAAAAATCCGAAACCTTTTTTTAATGATATTGAAGAAAAGAGTATTCTACAGAACTTCAAAGAGTTAGAGAAACTCTTCTTCTTATAGGAAATGATCAAGGAATACTCGGTTTATTTAACATACACCAAAAGAATAAAATGTGTGAAAACCCTAAACATAAAATAATTGATGTAATTAGTGAAGATTAAAAATGAAAGGTATATTTTTATATATTAAAGAATGAAAAGTGTATTTTACTCTAGCAAATTAAATTTCTGTAGTGTTAACTGTTAAGTCTAGATTGGAGGGTCATTGTTTGATTCTGTGTTTTAGAGGCCCACCAACTTTGTAAGGTGAATAAGTACGAGAACTTCTTGGTTATTGCCTAATCCAAATAAAAAATATTAAAAGTTGTGGTCCAAAGTCTTGTTATTATTTTCTATGGTTGCGGATTCCGTGTTTTAGAGGCCCACCAACTTTGTAAGGTGAATAAGTACGAGAACTTCTTGGTTATTGCCTAATCCAAATAAAAAATATTAAAAGTTGTGGTCCAAAGTCTTGTTATTATTTTCTATGGTTGCGGATTCCGTGTTTTAGAGGCCCACCAACTTTGTAAGGTGAATAAGTACGAGAACTTCTTGGTTATTGCCTAATCCAAATAAATAATATTAAAAGTTGTGGTCCAAAGTCTTGTTATTATTTTCTATGGTTGCGGATTCCATGTTTTAGAGGCCCACCAACTTTGTAAGGTGAATAAGTACGAGAACTTCTTGGTTATTGCCTAATCCAAATAAAAAATATTAAAAGTTGTGGTCCAAAGTCTTGTTATTATTTTCTATGGTTGCGGATTCCGTGTTTTAGAGGCCCACCAACTTTGTAAGGTGAATAAGTACGAGAACTTCTTGGTTATTGCCTAATCCAAATAAAAAATATTAAAAGTTGTGGTCCAAAGTCTTGTTATTATTTTCTATGGTTGCGGATTCCGTGTTTTAGAGGCCCACCAACTTTGTAAGGTGAATAAGTACGAGAACTTCTTGGTTATTGCCTAATCCAAATAAAAAATATTAAAAGTTGTGGTCCAAAGTCTTGTTATTATTTTCTATGGTTGCGGATTCCGTGTTTTAGAGGCCCACCAACTTTGTAAAGTGAATAAGTACGAGAACTTCTTGGTTATTGCCTAATCCAAATAAAAAATATTAAAAGTTGTGGTCCAAAGTCTCGTTATTATTTTCTATGGTTGCGGATTCCGTGTTTTAGAGGCCCACCAACTTTGTAAGGTGAATAAGTACGAGAACTTCTTGGTTATTGCCTAATCCAAATAAAAAATATTAAAAGTTGTGGTCCAAAGTCTTGTTATTATTTTCTATGGTTGCGGATTCCGTGTTTTAGAGGCCCACCAACTTTGTAAGGTGAATAAGTACGAGAACTTCTTGGTTATTGCCTAATCCAAATAAATAATATTAAAAGTTGTGGTCCAAAGTCTTGTTATTATTTTCTATGGTTGCGGATTCCGTGTTTTAGAGGCCCACCAACTTTGTAAGGTGAATAAGTACGAGAACTTCTTGGTTATTGCCTAATCCAAATAAAAAATATTAAAAGTTGTGGTCCAAAGTCTCGTTATTATTTTCTATGGTTGCGGATTCCGTGTTTTAGAGGCCCACCAACTTTGTAAGGTGAATAAGTACGAGAACTTCTTGGTTATTGCCTAATCCAAATAAAAAATATTAAAAGTTGTGGTCCAAAGTCTTGTTATTATTTTCTATGGTTGCGGATTCCGTGTTTTAGAGGCCCACCAACTTTGTAAGGTGAATAAGTACGAGAACTTCTTGGTTATTGCCTAATCCAAATAAATAATATTAAAAGTTGTGGTCCAAAGTCTTGTTATTATTTTCTATGGTTGCGGATTCCATGTTTTAGAGGCCCACCAACTTTGTAAGGTGAATAAGTACGAGAACTTCTTGGTTATTGCCTAATCCAAATAAAAAATATTAAAAGTTGTGGTCCAAAGTCTTGTTATTATTTTCTATGGTTGCGGATTCCGTGTTTTAGAGGCCCACCAACTTTGTAAGGTGAATAAGTACGAGAACTTCTTGGTTATTGCCTAATCCAAATAAAAAATATTAAAAGTTGTGGTCCAAAGTCTTGTTATTATTTTCTATGGTTGCGCATCTGCAGCATCACGCCAGTCGATTTTGAACAATACGCCAGACGATTACTCATGACCCATTTGTTTAGTGGTATGTTGTCTGTCCTCAAAAATATAAAGTTGTATGTTCAAATCTTTAAAAGGCGCAAGATAAAGGTGGAATTTTGTTCTTAAAAAGAAAGAAAATAATATATACACAGATCGTTCCATTCTTATAAGAATTGATCCCACAATGACCATTAATTCATCACCTGAATCAATTCCACACGACCCTTCCCTTGGATAAGTCGATCCCTTACTTTTTCCGGTGATCTATCGCTTCCAGTTTACAACACCTAGTTATCCCTCGATCAGTGCCGTGAAACTCCATATCCACTAGTCAAACTCCCATCTTCGACAAACCGCACAACAATTAAACTTGCTCCTTTCGACAAACCAAATTTGAACACCATCCTCCTTTAGGTTCTGCCATCCGGGTGAGTGGAACTCACAAGATTTTGCAGCTTTATGCCACCTTGACACTCCCGGAAACAAGAATCTAAGTACTTTTAACTCTTCATCGTTTTTGAGCTATTCAACCATGCTGTCGTGATCACCCTCATTCAATCATATTAGATCTTCTCCCAACCATCATTGCTTTGTCATCATTTTAGAACATTTTGGTGTATTAACTTTGACTTGCCAACTGTTTGCGGACCGAACTTGTCAAGGCCAACCCATCATTATTCATTTCCACTAATCAGAGGAGCGGTCCCAACTCTCGTGTAATTCCAAATGTGTTTTGACCCCTAAAGATGCAAGAATAGCTAGGACCCGTGCGATTAAGCTTAATTAACATAATGCAATCATCAAACATTTGCTCTTTCATGTATTTAGGGTTAATAACGTATAAGTCAATCAATAGGTGAATAATAATACATATCCTGATTGCATTTTATTATGCTTTAGATTCTTGCATTTTGTAGATAAGTTTTATGCCACTTGATGGTAAACATTGTGATTGTAGCATGTGATCATAGCAATCTATGATGATGTAAAATGATCATTGTTTTCAATCCTTCTTATCATTCATGTGAATCCGTTTCTAGCAGAGTCACACGATCTTATTCTTGCCAGTCTATTACCGTTTCTTTAAACGATTGTTAACCTTGACTTGGATGACCATAACGAACATGCATTGAAATGATTAAATGATGGAAGTCCAATATATAAAACAACTCTTTCAGGCGTTTCATCAAAACAATGCATAAATAAAGTACGTTAGGCACCGAGTTCTTAACTGTAACATGAAGTTAAAGGTTATTTAGCAAAACCGTATTTATAAACCCGAATGTTAATATATATTTCTGAGCATGAAATGAAATTAATTTATATCAAAAAATACCCTGATTGTCCTTGGTGATCATGAGCAGCACAGGCAGTATCATCATTCCACCGTAAACCACTTGTTGCCTATCACAAACAACCAAACATTAGGATTCTAGATTAGATCAGGCATACGGTTTTTTTTTTTTTTTTTAATTCAACTGGCACAACTTACTAGTTGCTTATCAAGAGCTTTCTCTAGTTGTTCCACGACCTTCTCCATTGTTGGGCGTTCACGTCGGCTCATCAAACATTGGTAGGAAATGGTTGCAAACGTTAGTAAGGATGCTTGGTTTATCTGTTTCTTTAGATCTGGATGAATGATCTCATCTAATGTTTCCTTTCCCAATGGTTTTTGATCAAACTAGCTGAAAATTGATGCTCGTCGGTGGACTCTTTAACCCGTGCGATCCTACCACACAAAACTTCAAACAATAGAACCCCAAAAGAGTAAACGTCAGATTCTTTTGTGAGAAGACCAGTTTCTTCGTAGGCTGGATCAACATATTCGATTGTGCCACTAGCAATATTGGAGAAAAAGAAGGTAGACGTCATCCCAGGATTCAATTTGTACAACTCAATATCCGAGATTTTAGCTGTCCATTTCTCATCCAAAAGAATATTGGAGCTCTTAATATCACGGTGGAGAATTCTTTGGCGAGATCCAGTACCATCATGAAGGTACTGTAACCCACGGGCAGCATCTAGGCAAATCCGAAGCCGTTGTATCCATGTTAGATCTGTGCTGCTTAAATGTTTGCCGAGGCTGCCGTTGCTTTCATACTTGTAAACAAGTAACCTCTGCCCATCTGTTTTCATGTTTATAAACAGAAAGTAACGAAATCTCAGTTCTAAATTCTTCTTCTTGTTGGCCATACTGAGGATACAACATCTTTATGGCGATTTTGCCATGTTTACCAGATACGCCTTTATAGACAATCCCGAATTCACCATTTCCAATGACGTTCCCATTGGAAAATCCATTAGTTGCTTTTGCTAAATCTTTCAGAGGAATCTGCAAACAGTTCAGTACTTGTTCGACGGAAGACATGAGTTTTGAATCGAACGTGATGCAAATGTAGAACAGAAAAGAGGGAGAGGATTTAAAAGGCTTAGAAGGAGATGACACTTAATTTTTCTTAATAGGGGGTGAACACGTTTTATATAGATATAAGTAAAAAAACAATCTGGTTGTATAGATATAATCTGTGAGTTCAAATGGTTTCCACACTATATAGATGGCTTTTAATAACAGACAAATCCATCAAAGTCTTTCCGTGAAGGTGGGTTCCGTCCGAAAACATAGCATGGTTTATGGATGTACCGACCAGTCACCAATATAATTTACCATGGAGATCGCTGACGGAAAATGTCTAACGATGATCAACAATTCACTTATATAAAACTGGCAAAAAAGAATGCATTCAATCTTCTATTATATCTTGTATCCATAGTATTTTTGTCCGGTGAACTGGTGGGACCCTAAAAAATCCGAAACCTTTTTTTAATGATATTAAAGAACAAAGTATTTTATAAAAATTCATAGAATTAGAGAAGCTCTACTTCTTATAGAAAATGATCAAGGAATGCTCAGTTTATTTAACATACACACTTACCATTCATCCATCAAAAGAATAAAATGTTACAAAATAATTTTTACTCTTTGAAAAATTAACTTCCTATAGTATTAAGTCTAGATTGGAGGCTCATTGTTTGATACTCTGTTCTAGAGGCCTACCAACTTTGTAAGGACTTAAGTTATTTTATATAAATTTTAAAATGGAAAGACAATTTAAAGTCCATCAATTACTTTAAAATTGCCAAATTGTATGTGAATGAATAAGAGAACTTCTTGGTTGTTGCCTAATCCAAATAAAAAATATTAAAAGTTATGGACCAAAGTATAATTTTCTATGGTTGCGCATCCGCGACAGCACGCCTACTGATTTGGAACAAGACTTTACTTTGGATTCTTACACACGGATCGTTACTCATGAGCCAGTGGTCTAATGGTATCCTCCTCACAAATGTGAAAAGTTGTGAATTTAAATCCTTGCGAGTGCAAGGTAAAGATAGAATTTTATCGTAAAAAAAAAAGAAATAAGTAAGATACACAGTTCGTTTCATTCTTATAAGAATTGATCCCAACGTGCAACGACCATTCATCATCTAAACCAATTCCACATGACCTTTCCCCTAGGTAAGTCCATTACTCTTTCTGGTGATCTAACGCTTTCAGTTTTTTTACAACACCCAATTATTATCCCCTCGTTTGGTGTTGTATCTTCGACATACCACATCAAACTTGCTCCTTCGACAAACCAAATTCGAACACTATCTTCCTTTAGGTTCTGTCCTCCGGGTGAGTGGAACTCACAAGTTTTTGAGGCTTTATGCCACCTTGACACTCCCAGAAACAACAATCTAAGTACTATTAACAAAAAAAAAAAGAATAAGTGTGAATATTAAAAACTTCACATTATAGTGTGATTCATCATGAAAGCACTATCTTAACTGTCGTGACAAACTAACCATTTCATCAGTCAAGGCTGCTTGGAGCTTCTGTTTGAGTATCGATTTATACTCTCCAAATTACTGACCCGACCCTTTTGCCCGTAGTAGTTTTAACTTTTAATCTAAACATCATCATGTATGACCCAAATTCAAGGATTCTAGTCAAAACCTACATACAAGATTTAATATGCAACAATGAAGATTTAGAAGAAGACAATACTTACAATGAGCTTTTAATTATTCAAAGTTATACAACTAAAAAACTTGTTACAAAGAAAAAAAAAGAGAGAACAACATGAAAATAACTTGGAACCGCAAGGATTGCAGCGGCACGATTCCAGTCCCCTCAAATAGGTAACTGGTCAGAAATATTCCTCTCCACTCCATCATCACGTATTTTGAACTTTTTAAGAGTTTCAGTAACTGAGATAGCTTCAAGTCTGTCTAAGATACTCGTCCACTCACTCATGTCTTTGCTACGTAGATAAGTGCCTAAACGTTTAAGCGCTGATGGATGCCCGCCTAACTTAGAAACCATATTCTGTGAAACATCCTCGAAACCTTCCTCAGGTTTACTTTCCCCAAATGCATGCATAATGAGGAGTTTAATAGCCTCTATATCATTTAACATCTGCACCTTATATGCGATAGCACCGTGAGAATTCACCAGATCTTGGTTTCTAGTGGTGAATATGATTCGACTTCCATCACCAAACCAGGTTTTAGATCCAGCTAAAATCTTTAGGTGGTTAGCGTGGTCTACATCATCAAGGATAATTAGAACACTGTTTTGACGTAATCTTCTCTCCATTAAGAAAATTCCATGTTCAATGCTCTTTAAGATCACTCTTGATTTCAGAACATTTGAAAGAATTTTCTCCTGTAATGTTTTCAAGCCATGCATTCTTGATTCGGCTCTAACATTTTCGACAAAGCAGCATCCTTCGAATTCATGACATATTTTTTCATAAAGAAAAGATGCGAGAGTAGACTTACCACTACCCCACATCCCACATATTCCAACCATCTGAACATCACCTGAGCCAACTTTTAGAAATGATTTCAACTCTTGCATGCGGTTCGTTAGGCCAATTAGCTGGTCTATGTTGGAACTTACTTGCTTAGCATTTGCTTCAGCGTGTGTCATCGATTCAAGCAATTTTTGTGAAATGAAATTACAAAGTTCTTTGAAGGGTTTTGCTTCATGCCTGCACGTTGTATAAATGAGAGAATTAGTTCCGCACACAAATATAACATACACTTCAGTGCTACACTTTCACTCGAAGGTGAGAAGTACCTTCACATAAAAACAAAATGCATCCTAGAGTGTTCATTAGAACGGAACTTGACCAAAAAGATAATAAATTGTCTATAACGTTTCCTACGCAACTTTTTGTAGGAATATCATTGGAAAAACGGGGTTTCGACAAATTTCCAATGAAAATTACCATTTGTGTATATATATTTGAAGAAAACAAAGAAGGAATTACCCATCGTCTATGCTTCCAGGTTTCCATCCAGAATGATTAAGATTAGCTGCCTTCATAACTACTTTTCTCCAAGATTCAACTTTGTTACTATTTTCCAACTCATGTCGGGAAAACGCTTCTCTATAATGCCGGCTTGTTAAATTTCTCACTTCCGATGGTTCCACTTCATAGAATATAGGGATAACGATTTGTCCTGTCTTATCCTTATTTTCCATAATATATTCAAGTTCGTTCAAGCACCAAGAAGAAACAGCATATAGTCGCGAGAATACAACAATAACTATCTGTGAATCTTCAATAGCTTCAAGGAGGGATGGCCTAATGAGTCCTTCCTTATTACTTAGCTCATTGTCCTTGTAAATGAGGATTCCTTTGTCTTCAAGAGCCGAGTGTAGAAGCTTTAAAAAATCCTTGTGGAGATCTTCTCCTCTAAAACTAATAAAGACATCATACGTCCACAACTTAGAAGTAGAGGCATGACTGGACTGAGAAGAGGATGCCTGCAATAACCTGTGGTGTTGTTCGAAATTCATTAGTGTATAAGAAGTCTGTGCAAGTTTCCTTGGTATTATGGAATGTTAGACTTAGATTTAATCAAAAAATCAAAGTAACTTGGAAAGTCGTCGTCATCGTCATCATCGTACTCAGTATATCCCGCTAATAGCAAAGCTATGGTAGGATCTGAGGATGGTGAGATGTAGACAGCCTTTACCTCTACCCTTCATAATAGAGAGGCTGCTTCCGGTAAGACCCCTGGCTCAATTGTATTTTTGTATCAAGCCTTGGACGTAAGGCACATAACACTCAACCATCGGGACACCGCCGATTGGTGCATGTACCCTAGTATTTCGGCTATCAACACCACCACATGACGCCTGATTAACCTTCCGCCACTTTTAACGTTATTTTCACGAGATTAGTAAAATAACGTCAAAATTAGTGCAATTTCACTTTTGCCCACTCGAGGGTTCACACATATATACATTATATGTGCGCACCGCAAGCATTGCGTTAACTTGGAAAGTCATACAGGTTCAAATATAACTTGAAAAATACCAGTTTTAAAACACGACGTTTAGATATTAATTCATGCTGGGTAGGTTAGTTAAAACGGTTATTTAAACGTCAATTGTAAGGGTATAAATACCCATCTTTGTAGCGACATCTCATAAGTGTGTTAATAATATCAGTGTGTGTTTCTTTGTCCCTGTGCATGATGTCATGTACATACACATCTGGTTGATCCAATAATGACCCTATAGTAGCCATGTAACAATCTGGGCAACATGGAAAGGGTGCACTGAATATACATTTTTTTTATATATCGTAATGTATGGTTAGCAAAGCCATATCGGTATTTTCAATCCGTAAGTTATTATATATTTACTAGTTTGATCCTCCCGTGTTACGGGAGTTTATTTAAAGTTTTGTTTTTATCATTTTGCTATTTTATGATGATTATTTTATTTTTTAACGTAGTTTTGTTTTAATTTAATACATATATTTTAGTTTGTTATAATATTTTTTAACGTTTAGGTTTTATCTGTTGAGATGTTTAGGTTTTTTTAGATTTTTAAACGAACAAACATAAACGAACACGAGCATCCTGATTTTTTTTTTAAATGTACAAACATGAACACAAATATTTGTCTAATGAAAAAAGAGGCGTTGATGTAATTGACGATGGTAGGTAGTATTAGAAGTTAACCGCCGATGGAGATGATAGACCAACAACGAAGAACATGTAAAGCAAATAAATTAAATTAGGGTTTGATAATGAAAGTGTTTATCAATAAATGAGATCTTATAACCCATTTGAGAGCTATTAGAGTTTGGTAAGACACATAACCCGTGAAAATTATTCTTTGATAATTAAGGGGTTATTTCACAAATAAATGAGATGTTATAACCCGTTTAAGGGTTATCCGGGTTTGGTGAGACCCACGGCTCGTGAAAATTATTGTTTGCATATGAAATAGTTTTACAAATAAATGAGATGTTATAACCCATTTAAAGACTATCTGGGTTTGGTGAGACCCATACCCGCGAATTCAGGTCATATGCATAAGAATTCTCCATTTATAAATCAAGCAATCTGGTGGCTCTAGAGAATAGGGAAACAACCTGAGAGTGACACCTAAGATTTTATGGTATGCAATTATATAGATAGTTAGATAAGAAAAATATAAAGAGAGACAAAAATGAGAAATGTGATAAGGATTTGTGATCTACAAAAACCTCTAAAAAAGTTTCAAGAAAAATAATAAAAAAATTATAACTCAAAATATAATTAAAAAATAAAAAAGTAAAAAAAGTAAAATATTTCATTCGTCATTCTCATTAAAAATACGAAAAACAAAAGACACTAAGTCAAACAAAAAAAAACACAATGGCGAAAATAAACAAAAAAAACATAACAATAAATAAAAAAAGACACAACATATCGCAAAATTTAACAAAATTCCGAATATATTATAACACAATTCAAGGAAAAAAGACACAATCAATGACGAAAATAAACAAAAACATAATGATAGATAAAAAAGACACAATGATCTTTTAGCCTTAATATTGTGTCTTTTTTTAATGAGGAAGAAGGATGAAATATTTTAGTTTCTTATTTTTTATTTTTTTGTTTTTTTATTTATATTTTGAGTTATGATTTTTTAAATTAATTTTTAAATATCTTTTTAGAGATTTTTTGTATGGCCACAAACCCTTCCTATTTTTTCCCTTTTCTAAAATAACTTAGACTAGTATTTATAGATATAATATAAATGAATTGTAAAAGAAAAATGAATAATTATTGGTCTATGACATATATTAGTTTTTAAGGGAAAAAATATATGAGGATTAACCATAAACCAACACGTGTCTACAATTATTTTAATTTATTAGAATAAATAGATAGATATTAGGCATGAAGTGAGACCGAAATAAATCAGTTTATGAAAATACCCTGATTTTCCTCGGAGATGAGCAGCAAAGTCATACTCATATGAACTCTGTGGTGCCTATCAGTCATGCATCCAAAAACTTTTGTTAGTGATAATTAACAAAAGTATTCAATAAAACACATTCAGATTGTTTATACTCAAATCAAACTTTTTAAATATTCCATTAAGCTCGACAAAAGTTTAAATTAATAATAATAATAAAGAAAATCTATTCTGACTTTCCTCTCTGCTTCTAAGATGAGGGTGGTTATAAATAGTAAAACACCTTAGTCGTTTCGAATTTTACATCTAATTAATACTTGAGATTCGCTCGTAAGAAAAGTTTCAAGCTCGAGTTTAATTCATTTATTATTTATTACTTATTTTTTATTTTATATATAGCTATAACATTATATGAATGACTTAATATGTATCATTTGACTATTTTATAGTGATATGTATAAAAAATTTAGCACGTAACATATATTTATTGTATCGAATATAATTATTTTATTTATATAAATAATAGGCTCGTGTAAAATCCTAATAGCGGATTGGCTCATTTACACGAGCCAAAACAAAAGCATCCCAGGCAAATAGACTTTTTAATTTGCATATGTTGTTAATAAATGGGATCAAATAAGGAAAAACTGAAGTAGATGGTAATCAATATAGGCTTTAACGCTAAAATAAAAAATAATCATAATAATAACAAAGAAATGAGAAAGAGAACTTATGACTGCAGCAACTTACTAGTTGATTCTCAAGAGCTTTATATAGTTGCTCCACAACCTTCTTCATTGTTGGACGTTCATTTCCGCTCATCAAACATTGGTAGGCAATGCTTGAAAACGTAATAAGGGAAGCTCTGTTTATCTGATTTTGTAGATCGGAATAAACGATCTCATCTAATGTTTTCTTTCCCCAATGTATTTTGACCAACGTAGTTAAAAATTCACGCTTATCCTTGTACTTAGTAACACGTGTTAGCCTTCCACACAAAACTTCGAACAATACAACCCCAAAAGAGTAAACGTCAGATTTTTGTGTAAGATAACCAGTATTCAAGTAGTCTGGATCAACATATCCAATTGTGCCACAAGCACCGGAGATAAGAAAGGTAGACTGCATATTTGCTGGACCTATTTTGGACAACCCAAAATCAGATATTTTAGCTTTCCAGTTTTCATCCAAAAGAATGTTCGAGCTCTTAACGTCACGGTGGAGAATTCTACGTTGAGGTTCCACATCATCATGAAGATATTGTAACCCACGAGCAGCATCCAGACAAATTTGAAGTCGCTGGATCCATGTCAGATCAGTCCGGTTTAAATGTTTGTCGAGACTGCCATTGCTTTCATACTTATAAACAAGCATCTTCTCTCCACCTTCATTACAAAATCCGATAAGGGAGACAATGTTTTCATGTTTATAAACCGAAAGTAAAGCAATCTCTGTTCTGAATTCATGATCTCCTTGACCTTGCCAAGGATCCAACATCTTTATGGCGATGTTGCCATGTTTTACTGATACACCTTTATAGACCTTCCCAAATCCACCCGTTCCAATGCGATTATGATCCGAAAATCCATTAGTTGCATATGATAATTCTTGGAGAGTAATCTGCATGGGCTTCACAGCTTCTTCCTCAATGGAAGACATGATATTAATATGTTGTGAATTTGGAACTGAAAAGAGAAATAGAGTTTAAATTAAAGGCTTAAGGAGCTGATGATGATGGTTTTGAATATGAAGAGAGATGGCACTCTTTCTTTATAGGAGGGGTGAGGTAACATAAAATAGATGAACACATTTTATTATAATATAAGTCATATATATAAAACTATATGACCCTTAACGCGGTTTGCAATAAACTCAATTTTATAATGTTGATTTAATAATACCAAAACTAATAAGACAAACCTGTTTGTATGAATATTGATTGGTTCAGATCCTTTCCACACTATGAAGGGCTTTTAATGATGGACGCATCCGTCGGTGAGGCGGTGAGTTTACGAAAATTAACAAATTCATAGATGAAAATATGGCAAAAAGAATGCATTCAGTCCTCTATTATATCTGGCATTCATTGTATTTTTGTATGGTGAATTGGCGGGATCCTAGAAAATCCGAAACTTTTTCTAGTGATTTTGAAGAAAAAGGTATTCTACGAAAATTCATAGAATTAGAGGAACTCTTATTATAGGAAATTATCAAGGAATACACTTGCTTATTTAACATACACATTTGACATTCATCCATCAAAAGCATAAATGTGTGACAACTCTAAACATAAGAATAAGTTACGTAGTTAGTGAAGATTAAAGAATGAAAAGTGTGTTTTTAGTCTTTAAATTAATATTTGTATAGTTTAAAGTCTAGATTGGAGGCTAATTGATTAATTCGTTGTATTTTAATGACCCACCAACTTTGTAAGAATATCAGTTTACCAAGACTTTTTTTTATATTTTGAAATGGAAAGATAATTAATAGTCCACCAAATACTTTAAAAATACCAAATTGTATGTGAATACCATAACTTGGTTGTTGCCTAATCCAAATTGTAGAATTTGTTTATTGCTATATTCTTTGATTTGAGAATATGATATTGAAACCAGTTGTAATAAAGAATTTTAAAGTTGTGGTCTAAAGTTTTATTATAATTCTGTGATTGCAAATCCGCAGCAACACACCTACCGATTTTGCACGATCCTTTGAGATCCGTAGGTAGATACAGAGACCACTCCGTTCTAATAAGAATTGATCCCAACGTGCAACGACCATTCATCACCTGAACCAATTCCACATGCCTTCGGCAAGTCCATTACTCTTTCCGTGATCCATTGCTTCCAGTTTACAACACCCAGTTATCCCCTCGATTTTATCCACCCGTGGAACTTCCTAGCTTCGAAAAAGCATATTAAACTAGCGTCTTCGACAAACCAATATATTTCCTTAGGTTCTGTCAACCGGATTAAAAGAGCTCACAACCTTTTGCGGCTTCATATGCAAACTCTTAAGCATTCTAACACCACTTTTACTGTGTATGTAACACCCCAACCCGGAACAGGCTAACGTGTTACTATTACAGATATCAAATCAACGCCACAATCCAAATACAACAAAAATTAATGCAACCTACGTCATATTATTAAACAAAATGAATTAACTTTAAGAAGCTTGAACTTCATTTTTTTATCTCTCATCACTAAATTCCCAGAATCCCGGATTACCTGAAAACAAAATAAGAAAAACAAAACAAGAAAACACGGCTGAGCCAAAAATTGCCCAGTAACGGAAAGAACAATAGTATAGGTAAGGACAGACGTAAGAGAATAAATATACGAACTTCAATTCAAACTCGAAACCAACCCTTTATACCTAAACATATACTTAATAAAATTCGGATGTATGATCCGACACTTGGCCAGAACATGGTCAAACGCATGCGGAAATATATCAGAACTATAACAAAAACACCCAGAGCCAGAAACATATAACTTGTAACATATAATGTGTGACGTGTAACATATAACGTGTAACATTTAACTGAACTATAATTAAATGCGAAACATAATCCGATACACGATCGGGACGTAATCTGAATATACTCAAATTTAATCAAATGCATATACACATATCAAAACGGACCAGAAATATAGCGAAACAAAATATAATTACTAAAATACACGACGATGATGTTAAAATAAATAGGTCGTGTAATACGGAAGCACCCAGAGCCGAAACAGAGGGGTACACAGCTAGCTAGTCCATGCACCAAGGAGACGGTGTGGGTGGCGTGCACACATTGTTCCATCTCAAACAGAAGTCAGGAGTCAGGAGTCAGAGGTCGGAGCTAAGATCGATCTATACGCCTCTAAGTGGCCAAGGTACTACATGAGTACTTTCAGAGACGCCGTGAACTTTGATTACGCACTGTCACGATAAGTGCCATGTCAGGAGTCAGGAGTCGGAGCTAAGATCGATCTATACGCCTCCAAGTGGCCCTAATACTTCAAAAGTACTAGTTAGAGACGCCGTGAACTTTGATTACGCACTGTCACGATAAGTGCCTTCCCGTTGACGCCCCAACGACAAGTCAGAAAATGCTCGGGTAACAGAGTACTAAAACTAAAAACATATAACTAAAATATATCATATAAAATAACTGAACTAAAAATATAACCGACGCGTAACGAAAATCCGTACTACAAAGTAACGGAATAGATTCAATACTAAAAGTGAACAAAAACAGAAACCGTACTACGAAGTAACAAGAAATAGAATCCGTACTACGAATGAACAAAATATAATACTATGAGTAACAAAAACGGAAACCGTACTACCAAGTAACAGAATATAATTAATACTAAGAGTAACAAAAACGGAAACCGTACTACCAAGTAACAGAATATAATTAATACTAAGAGTAACAAAGACGGAAACCGTACAACAAACTAACGGACTATAATTAATACTAAAAATAGCAAAAACAGGAAACCGTACCTTAACTTAGCAAGCAAAGCAAAACCGAACGAGTCGTCCTTAACACGTACTAGATCCTACATTTTAAATATACTTTTGAATTAAATTATAGAACTTAACGTTGTTGTTTTAACAACCTTTCCGGCGACGGTGGTTTTATTAATCATCTTACTTAACGTAGTCGATAATACTATTATCCGAACCATCTTATATGAGTATTATTCTTTTGTTTATTATAGTACTAGTAACTTTTACTAAAGACACAAATAAAGGATGCATGGAGTGTCACCCAGAACCCGATTGAATAATATTACAAAAAGAATTTTGATAACCTAATAATAAAGAGTTCTTGTACCATATAAACATGTACGTGTATTCTTATCACCACCCTTTTAACAGTAAGGTTAAGTTAACATGATAAAAGTGGGTATTAATTAGCAGAAAACAAAATATGTAAGGTGACAAAATCAGCAAGATGTCTTATGTTTTTTTTTTTTTTTAACAAAACCGAATTTAAATCACATTCTAGTCGCCGGAAACAAACCAGAATTCGAGGACTAAAACGATCAACATGAACAGGAACTGTTACCTCAAAATTCGAACAGCAGATAATGAGGAAGCAGCGGTGGTTCACCTTCGTAGTCACGTGACGATAACTGTCTCCACTAAAACAGAGAGGTCAATGGTTGTCTTCGGCAGCAGCGGTGGCGGCGGTGGTTGGCGATAACAATAGTCGGCGATAGTTGAAAAGAACCGAACCAACGGTGAGATAGCAGCAGCTGTGGTTAACTACAGCGGTGACAGAAAGCGGCGAGGAGGGTGGCGAAGGTCGCCGTTTTCCGGCGACGAGTTGCAGGTCGGCGGTAAGGGTGTATACGGCAGAGAGATCCAGAGATTTAAGGTTTTGTTATCTTGGAGTCTTATCGCGTTTGTGTATATATATATTAAACGAGTTATAAGCGTGATCAAATTCCTAAATAAGTTAGTTGTTTGTTGCTCAAGTTTTCGCTGGAATGTTACAAGATGTAAACTTGCTCAAACTCAAATTCTTAAATTTCATATTTTATTCAAAACACTCATCCGTTGATGTTATTATTATTATTATTAATTATACCATTTACAGTTTAAAATAATATTTATATTAAAATTATGGTTATTCGTTTGTTATCTAATACAAAAGTTTGGGTTATTATAATTATACTCCCCTAAAAAAAAAATTTCGTCCTCGAAATTGTAAGACGGTGACACATACTTTCGGATATCACGGAAACGAAACAAACTTAAAACTTTCATAAATTCAGACATGACAATTGCAAAGTCTTGGAAACAAATATTAGGACATATAAAACAGAATTCATATGAAATCAAAACCATCCAAACTGAAATAGCTGACTCGTTGCCATGATGATATTGAACGAAACTATGGGTAACCTAAAACTTGTATCGGATAATACTAGTTCTTATAAACGGAAATCAAAAATTTCATTTGAACACAGAATTACATATAACATAGTGGATAACTAATAACTACAATAAATAAATTTTGATGAGCTAAAGCCTATGACTAAATTGTGTAACTAATAACCAAAACGAAAGACAGATAACTGAAACATGTGACTTATAAGTGGAAATAAAAAGTGATAACTAATGGAATACTAAAAAAAAAAAAAAATCAAGACTTGAAACGTAAATTTTCAAAAACATATTTTGAATATTAACATGCATTTCTACACTGATATAAAAATAAATAAATATATAATAAAAGACACGTAACACTAGCAGATAATAGCGAAAACTTAAGACAATGTCGTATCTAAATATTAGAGGAACATTAAGCTGCAAAATGGATTTTAGTAGCACACATACATACCTGTAAATTCATGGTTACGTTCGCGACCATAATCATCAATTTACCTTACGAGTGTGTCCTAACGGTCCTTCCATTACACATCTTAAAGACTAAACTTATATAAAAAAAATGACGTGTTGATATACTAAAAAAAATGATGTCAAAGTCTTGACATAAATGATACGAAACACGACCCAAATATGCTAAACTTCAAACATACCAAACATAAGAGTCTTCTAACATGACAGATAAACAGAGTGTGAAACTTAACAAAATCCAAATTCGCACGAAATCAAACCCAAATAAACTGAAATACGGGGTACTAAAACGAAAACAAATACGGATAATCAAATTGGTTCATGGCTTCAATTTCCCCAGAACTAATCTTTTTGCGCAGGTCTAGCGTTTTCTCCATTATTAGCTCTAGGGTCCCGCTGAGGGCAGTCTCTGATCATGTGTCCTGCATCTCCGCATCTAAAACAACGACCTTCAGCTCGACGACAAGCACCTCCATGACGTTTCCCACACGTGCCACACAGAGGAGTATTTCGGTTTTGTTGATTAAGTGGTTGAGCTCTGGTGGGGTTATGATGTTGTTGCATATTATTCTGTGCGGTCCTATGATTCTGATTTTGATTTCCCCCATTTCGTGGCTGATTGTTGAAATTCCCATCAGTACGCTGTCTACGGTCTCGGGGTACAAGGGACTGTTTGGTTCCAACCTGAGCAGAAGATTGACCCTGATTATTTTCTCTTGGCCGCTTACGGCTTTCATCAAAAGACTTCTGGCGGTGTTTCTTATCATTATCAAGGTTCTTAACCGCATCAACTATCTCATTTATGTCATTAAAACGGAGGTTCAAGATAAACTTCCTATCTCGGTCACAAATGGCCCACTTGAAATGGTTGGTCTGTTGTTCTTGCGTGCCTACAGTTGGGCCAAGAAAACTAACCAATCGACTGAAACGATTTTTAAACTCAACGATGGGCTCATCATTAGCCTGAATAATTGAAGAATATTCTCTCAAATATTCACTGCGATCAGCATCAGTGAAATACTGTTGGTAAAACAAAGTACGGAATTCATTCCAAGGAAGTGTAGCAGCATAATTGTCTCCACCACGTGCAGCTTTCAGTGTCTTCCACCATCTGTGAGCGTCATCTTCGAGCTTGTAAGTAGCTAACCGAACCTTAAACACATCTTCAACACCCAGCACTTCAAACAGTTTCTCGATGTGCGCGATCCAGTTTTCAGCTTCTACTGGAGAACTAGCAGTACTAAAGGATTTTGGCTTTTGCTTTTGAAAACGCTCAAGCCAGACATGAATACCAACAGGGGGATTGTTGCCTCCAGCGTTGTTGCCACCGGCGTTGTTCCCACCGGCATTGTTGCCACCGGCATTGTTGCCACCGGCATTATTTTGCTGCAACTGTTGTATGATGTTAGGGACTATTTCCGCAATAGCTGCATTGACGGCGTTAGTAACAACGGTGGCAAGAGGAGGGTCGTTTCCAGCATCATTCTCGTTTTGGCGATTCACACGTCTTCTAGGAGGCATCTGGAAGTAAGGTAGCGTATGAGCTAAAAGATAAAGATTTACGGAATACGCGGAGAACGAGAAGAGGAATCCTAACCCGACGTCTACCCATTAACTCACATGATTAATTCTTTATTGTATAAGTTTTCTACAGGAATGAGCCTGAGCTCTGATACCATAACTGTAACACCCCAACCCGGAACAGGCTAACGTGTTACTATTACAGATATCAAATCAACGCCACAATCCAAATACAACAAAAATTAATGCAACCTACGTCATATTATTAAACAAAATGAATTAACTTTAAGAAGCTTGAACTTCATTTTTTTATCTCTCATCACTAAATTCCCAGAATCCCGGATTACCTGAAAACAAAATAAGAAAAACAAAACAAGAAAACACGGCTGAGCCAAAAATTGCCCAGTAACGGAAAGAACAATAGTATAGGTAAGGACAGACGTAAGAGAATAAATATACGAACTTCAATTCAAACTCGAAACCAACCCTTTATACCTAAACATATACTTAATAAAATTCGGATGTATGATCCGACACTTGGCCAGAACATGGTCAAACGCATGCGGAAATATATCAGAACTATAACAAAAACACCCAGAGCCAGAAACATATAACTTGTAACATATAATGTGTGACGTGTAACATATAACGTGTAACATTTAACTGAACTATAATTAAATGCGAAACATAATCCGATACACGATCGGGACGTAATCTGAATATACTCAAATTTAATCAAATGCATATACACATATCAAAACGGACCAGAAATATAGCGAAACAAAATATAATTACTAAAATACACGACGATGATGTTAAAATAAATAGGTCGTGTAATACGGAAGCACCCAGAGCCGAAACAGAGGGGTACACAGCTAGCTAGTCCATGCACCAAGGAGACGGTGTGGGTGGCGTGCACACATTGTTCCATCTCAAACAGAAGTCAGGAGTCAGGAGTCAGAGGTCGGAGCTAAGATCGATCTATACGCCTCTAAGTGGCCAAGGTACTACATGAGTACTTTCAGAGACGCCGTGAACTTTGATTACGCACTGTCACGATAAGTGCCATGTCAGGAGTCAGGAGTCGGAGCTAAGATCGATCTATACGCCTCCAAGTGGCCCTAATACTTCAAAAGTACTAGTTAGAGACGCCGTGAACTTTGATTACGCACTGTCACGATAAGTGCCTTCCCGTTGACGCCCCAACGACAAGTCAGAAAATGCTCGGGTAACAGAGTACTAAAACTAAAAACATATAACTAAAATATATCATATAAAATAACTGAACTAAAAATATAACCGACGCGTAACGAAAATCCGTACTACAAAGTAACGGAATAGATTCAATACTAAAAGTGAACAAAAACAGAAACCGTACTACGAAGTAACAAGAAATAGAATCCGTACTACGAAGGAACAAAATATAATACTATGAGTAACAAAAACGGAAACCGTACTACCAAGTAACAGAATATAATTAATACTAAGAGTAACAAAAACGGAAACCGTACTACCAAGTAACAGAATATAATTAATACTAAGAGTAACAAAGACGGAAACCGTACAACAAACTAACGGACTATAATTAATACTAAAAATAGCAAAAACAGGAAACCGTACCTTAACTTAGCAAGCAAAGCAAAACCGAACGAGTCGTCCTTAACACGTACTAGATCCTACATTTTAAATATACTTTTGAATTAAATTATAGAACTTAACGTTGTTGTTTTAACAACCATTCCGGCAACGGTGGTTTTATTAATCATCTTACTTAACGTAGTCGATAATACTATTATCCGAACCATCTTATATGAGTATTATTCTTTTGTTTATTATAGTACTAGTAACTTTTACTAAAGACACAAATAAAGGATGCATGGAGTGTCACCCAGAACCCGATTGAATAATATTACAAAAAGAATTTTGATAACCTAATAATAAAGAGTTCTTGTACCATATAAACATGTACGTGTATTCTTATCACCACCCTTTTAACAGTAAGGTTAAGTTAACATGATAAAAGTGGGTATTAATTAGCAGAAAACAAAATATGT
The DNA here is from genome assembly GCF_021521415.1 of Bidens hawaiensis. Taxonomy (NCBI): domain Eukaryota; kingdom Viridiplantae; phylum Streptophyta; class Magnoliopsida; order Asterales; family Asteraceae; genus Bidens; species Bidens hawaiensis. The sequence continues at coordinate 140,403 of NW_027505637.1, forward strand.
AAGGTGACAAAATCAGCAAGATGTCTTATGTTTTTTTTTTTTTTAACAAAACCGAATTTAAATCACATTCTAGTCGCCGGAAACAAACCAGAATTCGAGGACTAAAACGATCAACATGAACAGGAACTGTTACCTCAAAATTCGAACAGCAGATAATGAGGAAGCAGCGGTGGTTCACCTTCGTAGTCACGTGACGATAACTGTCTCCACTAAAACAGAGAGGTCAATGGTTGTCTTCGGCAGCAGCGGTGGCGGCGGTGGTTGGCGATAACAATAGTCGGCGATAGTTGAAAAGAACCGAACCAACGGTGAGATAGCAGCAGCTGTGGTTAACTATAGCGGTGACAGAAAGCGGCGAGGAGGGTGGCGAAGGTCGCCGTTTTCCGGCGACGAGTTGCAGGTCGGCGGTAAGGGTGTATACGGCAGAGAGATCCAGAGATTTAAGATTTTGTTATCTTGGAGTCTTATCGCGTTTGTGTATATATATATTAAACGAGTTATAAGCGTGATCAAATTCCTAAATAAGTTAGTTGTTTGTTGCTCAAGTTTTCGCTGGAATGTTACAAGATGTAAACTTGCTCAAACTCAAATTCTTAAATTTCATATTTTATTCAAAACACTCATCCGTTGATGTTATTATTATTATTATTAATTATACCATTTACAGTTTAAAATAATATTTATATTAAAATTATGGTTATTCGTTTGTTATCTAATACAAAAGTTTGGGTTATTATAGTGTAGCTATCAGGAGCTGTACATTTGAATAATTTTTTCCAACTTTGCACAACAAAAGACACAAGCCTGGATACGTACTATTTTATAATATATTATATAGGTATCATATTAAACTCTATAGCTTTGTAACTAAAATGACACGGTTAATATAACGATAGCTCAACTAATAATAAAATGCAGCTAATATACAGGTACTATCTACTCCTCCTAAAACCCTTTTGTCCAGAAAACAGTAATACTATAATTAACCATTAGTGGACCTGTAAACGGACAAAACGAACAAATTGGATTCCCACACAAGAACAACTTGCAGTCAGTGGCGGATCCAGGAAATTTTCTCACAGGGGTCGGGATTTTTATGGTCGGTACTAATACAACTGTCGGGTCGAATCGGGTCGGGTCGAATCGGGTCATATATATAAAAGGATTACCAAACAAAATATTAGATAACAAATACATCAAAGTTGTTATCTACGAGTTTTCATTTTTTGAAATCTAACTATTACATCATCTACTTTAACATTGATAAGCAAGTCTTTCTCAATGTAACAAATACAACTATCGCTTAAATTTTCATCACCCATTCGATTACGCAAATCAGACTTCACATACTTCATCGCCGAAAAGGATCTTTCAACGGTTGCGGTTGCGACGGGTAATACGAGAGCTAACTTTAATAAACAATACACCAATGCAAATGAATGGTGTTTCTTTGTTTGAACCATCAATTGAACAAGACTTGCTAAACCATTCAAGTTTTCAGATCGTTTATCTCCTTTCAAATTATCGATGTATGTTGCGAGTTCAACCGGGAGTCTTCTTTTATCACTTTCATCAAAATCATATGGGTATAACTCGACTAATTGTAATATTTTTGGAATAGAAAATGCCCGAAAATTATCACAAGGAGTTAAACAACTCAAAGAAACAAGTAAGTCGGATGTTACCTCGTTAAAACGGTCCCCAAACTCTTGGATTTGCAAATCTAGAACCGCATTGAAGCAATCATACTCATAATAGTGGCAATTTTCATGTTTGTCTTTTTTCTTGGCGTTAGTATGTTAATGTAGTCATCATTCATCTTTACCTCTAGAATATCATGTTTTTCACAAAAAGAGCTAACCTTCTCCACAAACTTGTTATACCCCTCCAACATAAAGTCTTCAAGTTGCCGCTTGGTTGAAGAAACCAATGAACTCGCGTTCACCAAATCTTGTTCTTTTCTTTGAAGACATTGAGACAATGAGTTTGTGACGTCTAGAATATGCAACATCAAGTGCAAGTAAAATACAAAGTCGTATTTTTTCATTTCCAATTGAAGTCCTTGCGCTTGGCTCATGATAGCTTTCGTCTTACCCGTTTCTTCAACATATTTAAGCACATCCATGATCATTGGATATAAAGTAACCAAACGATCAAGTGTTTTATAGTGGGAATTCTAACGTCTATCTCCGGGCCTTGTAAGAGATAGCTCTTGATTCAACCCACTTCCGGTAACCAAGACACCTCTCAAGTGTTTTTTTTACTTTCTCGAAGCTTATCTTGTCGTTTGCTAGATGCGCAAACGACATTTGCTATAGATGCAACCATTTCAAAAAATCTCCAAATAGGCTTATGTTTGTTCGCAACACCCACAACAACAAGTTGAAGTTTGTGAGCAAAACAATGTATATAAAAAGCCGAAACATTTTCTTTTAAAATTAAAGCCCTTAACCCGTTGAACTCACCCGACATATTACTTGCGCCATCATAACCTTGGCCTCTAATCTTGCCCAAACTAAGTCCATGTCGGCTAAATAAATCATCAATAGAGGATTTGAGAGTTAACGTCGACGTCTCCAAGACATGAACAAGCCCAATAAACCTTTCCTTAACCACTCCATATTTATCCACATATCGAACCTTGTTGGATACATCACATGATTCATCAACTAACAAAGAGAAATAATCTTCACCAAGATCTTCAAAAAAAATTTTTAATACCTCTTGAGCAAAGCAATGTTTAAGATCTTGTTGAATTGTTGGACTTGTCATTTGGCTATTCCCGGGTGCATTACCTAAAATAACCTTGCCAAGCTCTTCGTTTTGTTCTCCCATTAATTCTAAAATTTCCAAGAAAAGCCCTTTATTTAATGAATCTTTTGATTCATTATGACCACGAAATGGTGCCCCTATCTTCACTAGTCTTTTTGTAACACTACTAGAAGCACCTAATCTAAGTCGATAATTGGACTTTTCCTTCTCACTCTTTTTATCAACAAAAGTTTGTAGCAATTGATCTTGGTTAAGCAAATCTTCACCCATTTTAAAGACTTTATTATGAAAACTATTAAAATCCCCTTGATGACGATGAACTTTATCTTGTCTAGTCCAACCGTTAAACCCCTCTCTAATGAAAGCTTCTTGGAGATTTCTAACTTGATCCTTGAACAAGTAGAAATGTAAGCAATAAACACGATCGTTTTTTATACTATACTCTAACCACCCCTTAAAATTAGTATACCAACTAACCGGAAAACGTCTTGAATCATTACCGATCATTCTATATGGAAATGCCACACCGCTTGGTTGACATGGTCCTCTTAGTAGATATGTTCTTCTTATTGCATCTCGTTGATTCACGTTATAACTAGAGATCGGTTTTCTATCGGCGGGTCCGAAGGAAGATTATCCAATTCAACAAACTCGGGAGTCTTAGAAGACGATCCTTGATTTCCTTTTTGTTTAAGAAATCTCTCCATTATCGGATTCATTTTTCTTTCTTCCTATAAGATCAAAAATACAACAAACTTAGCAAGTAATCAAACTATTAACCTAAAATCACAAAATTCCCCCATTTTTTTTAACATAATCTAAACATCATTAACCTAAAAATCTTAAAGCCTAACTAAATTAGACATAAATTAAATGTATTACGTATTTATGTTATACCTTATCACAAAGATGGATGTTGAAAATTGAGTCAGAGGAGGCAGAGCCGTAGTCCGCACAGGCTGTGAGTTGAGTTGTTTGGCCGAGAGAGGCCGACGCCGATCAGAGGGACTTAGGGACAGAGGGACGAGGTCGAGGGTGTGAGGGTGTGACTGATTATGTTTGTTCTGTGTAATTGTGTTCAATTGTTCTTGTTCAGACTGTTCAGTTGTTTGGCCGATGATCAGAGGCGGTAAAGGGTTAAAAGAAAATATTAATTTAGAATAGGATTGGGTATTGGGCTAAAAAAATGAGTAGGGTTTGAGTTGGGTATTGAGCTTAAAATTGGATTAGATATTAAACTAATGGGCTTATTGATATTAATAGGAAAAATTGTTTGTATAACGTTTATATAATTATATTTATAAAATTTTCATTGTATTTTTTAATACGGTTAGTCTCAAAAACTCATGGGGGTCGTCTTCAAATTATACAGGGTTCGGCTTCAAAATTTCACAGGGTACGGGGTCAAAATTATACAGGGGTCGGTCGGGAATTTTTCGGTATATTAACATTAAAAAGTTTTTTTCACAAGGGACGGGGGACACCCCGGGCTTCTTACTATCTCCGCCCTGCTTGCAGTAATATCAAGTATCACAATATTAAAAATCTGGTGGAAGCTAATCAAGTGAACTTGAAATCATGTCACACTCAAGAACAACTTGCATATCTGCTAACAAATTGGTACTAGGAGCTTATCAGTTTTGTTATCTAGGAGAAACATTGGGAGTAAGGAGGTTTGAATCACTAGAGTTAATGCTGAGAATGATTCAAATCAGAAGTGACCGTTGAAGCAAGCCGTTGGTGATCGTGGAAGCTACATGGAGAGTCAATAATATGTCCGAGTCGTATGCATTTTTTGTGTTTTGTTTAGCACGTTCATGTTTACCAAGTCTATCATTAAGTTTGTTAGGACTTTGACTCAAGTCGTTTATTTCCGTTGTAATTGTTACCTATATAAGGTTGTTTCGTTCAATGAACTAGTGAAGTGATCATCATCTAGTTTTGCGTTCAATAATGGTGTTTTGTATCAATCTGATTCAAGAGAGTGAAGGATGCACTCAAAGTTTGACCTTGGTCAAATTGATGTTCCAAATTAAGTCAGCCCAATCTTTGTGCATCAGTAGTGGGATTTAAATAAGGGTTAATTATCAAAATAGACAAGTTTGATCCAATTTTTTTCTAAATAGATATGTCTGACTTAGTCTACATCTCTTCAATCATCGAGTGTTTGACCAATAAGCAGGTGACACGTCAGAAGCCGGCTAAGCTTAGCCGCCACTTTATGGACACGGGAATTTGTGAAAGTAAACGGGCCCACTTTTAGCATAAAATTCGACACGTGTTAAAGGCGGCTAAACTTAGCCTACATCTCTGGTTATTTAGTCGGCATCATTGACTCTTAGCCGGCTTCGGGATATGTGTCTATTCACTTAGCCGGCTCCATGTATTCCTTCTTAGCCGGCTCCAACTCGGCTTGTAGGCTAAAGCTTCACTTAGCCGTCTTCTTTTTTTTAGCTGTCTAATTTTTAGCCCCAAAATTTAAAATATATACCAACCTTACCAACCCTATTAAATACTTAGCCGGCTTCTATATTTTTATCTCTTAGTCGGTATAAACTTAGCTCCCGAAATTAAATACTTTTACATACTCAATTAAATATTTAGCCGATTTCTATTTTTTTCTCTTAGCCGTCAGTTTTTTTTTCTTTTAGCGGCATGTTTTAGCCATCAGAACTAAATACATTTAGCTACCCAAATTTAATTTTTCACAACCATTCTTATAAAACTATACAACCATCTTTACTCCATCTTATATAACCATCTTCACCATATCAAAGTTTTTTACTTTCTTATCACACGAGATCTTTTTTTTCCTCATTTTTAAAAAAATATGTTTGTTCGTCGTTTATAGTGGTGGGAAATTGCATGTTGTTGATCGGGTTGTTGAATACATTCCCCCTTGATTGTATGAAACGTGTTTTACACATAAGTACAAATATTACTTGTGATTATTTAATACCTTTAATATCAAAGGAGTGTGATCTTCAAAATATTACAAGATTATCCTATAAGATGTCTACATTTACTGATCCAATTGATTTAGTGAAAGATTGGGATGTAAAGTTTTTGTTAGAAACAACGTCTAAAATATATTTGAAATATTTGAGTTGTTGGTTGTTCAAGAAATCGATGTTGGTTCATCTGTTCAAAACTAGAAACGTATTTCTGTTGGTTTGTCAAAGATACCTGTTTCGAGTGGTTCGTCTAGCCAAATACCTTTTTTTTCGAAAAGCAGAAATTCCTATTGGTTTAGATATTCATGTCAATTATTTTTAGCCTTATTCCTGTCGATTATTTTCAGCCGTATTCTAAATGTCAACTAATACTATTAATATTTATAGAATTAATATCAAAGCTGCATTATTTTACCACCCGTGTATTAAACGGGATATATCCTAGTAGTCAAAAAAGAATGAAAGTGAGCCAAGTGTTTTACTAGGTAAGTAAAATATTTAATTTTGGCGGCTAAAACATGACGGCTAAGAGAGAAAATCAAGATGTTTAAGAGAGAAACAAAATGCGAGCCGGCTAAATATTTAATTTGGTAGTTAAAGTATTTAATATGGCGACTAAATGAAGATGACTAAGAGAGAAAAACAAGAAAGTCGGCTAATTATTTAATTGGTTTGGTAAATATTAGACGGCTAAAAGAAAAAAAAAGACGGCTAAGTGAAGCTTTAGCCTATAAGCCGAGTTGAAACCGGCTAAAAAGGAATATATGGAGCCAACTAAGTGAATAGACACGTATCTTGAAGTCGGCTTAGAGTCAAGGATGTTGGCTAAATAACCAGAGAAGTAGGTTAAGTTTAGCAGCCTTTGACACGTGTCAAATTTTTATAGGCTAAAGGTGGTCCGTTTACTTTTCACAAAATTATGTGTCCATACAATGGCGGCTAAGCTTGGCCAGCTTCGCCAACGTGTGATCTGTTTATTGGTCAAAAATTCAATAATTGGATGATGTAAGCTAAATTAGACATATCTATTTAAAAAAAATTAGGTCAAACTTGTCTATTTTAGTTATTTACCCTTTAAATAACCATTTAAGGGGTAAAACCTAATTTTCTAAGACAACATAAAAACCAACTAAAACACATGTTTCAAAGTAAAAAATACGACACAAACAACCTTAAATGTGCTTCATAATGAATAAATACAAGTCTCCACTTCAAATAACATTGAGTTTTCAGCCATGGAATCATCTCCATAATAATAAAATAGACTCGGTTCGCTACAAACTTCGTCCCAAATATATTGTGCGATATCACAAACATCTATGTAATTGAACACCATGAGCACCGCGGCGAAACTTCTTCCTTCTCTTCAGTAAGAAACGGAGGAGTAATTGAACACCACAAGCTCTGTGGCGAAACTGCTTCCACCCCTTCAGTAAGAAACCGAGGAAAAAATTTTCTCGCTAGTCCATCATCAGGAGTTCTAAACTCTTCCAGAATTTCATTATCTGGTCTACTTTCTAGTCGATTCAAAATACTCGTCCACTCCTTCATGTGTTTACCATGTAGAAAAGAGCCCAAACGTATAAGTGCTGATGGATTCCCACACAATTTAAAAACCATTTTTTGTGAAACATCCTCGAAACCTTGTGCAGGCGCACTTTTCCCAAATGCACGCCTACTGAAGAGTTCCATAGCCTCTTCAAGATCTAACATTCTCACATTATGTGCTAGAGAACTGCGGGCATTCACAAGATCTTGGTTTCTAGTGGTGAATATTATTCGACTTCCATCACCAAACCAATCATCTGATCCAACTAACATCTTCAAGTGGTCAGTGTGGTCTACATCATCAAGGACAATTAAAACACTGTTTTGACATAATCTTGTCTCCATCATGTTTATTCCTTGATCATTGTCACTTAGAGTCACTTTTAATTTCAGAACTTCAGAGAGAATTTCTTCTTGTAACACTTTTAGGCCATGCATTCTTGATCTGTCTCTAACATTTTTGACAAAGCAGCAACCTTCGAACTTATAACTTATGGTATCATAAACAGAAGATACGAGAGTAGACTTACCACTACCCCACATCCCAATTATTCCAACCTTGAGAACACCACCTGTACCAACTTCTAGAAGTGATTTCAACTCTTGCGTGCGGGCATCTATACCGATTAGGCCTGTATCAGCACTTGTTTCGGCACTTGGTTTGGAATGCTGCATTAAGCCAATCAGTTCACTTGAAATTCTGGTAACAATCTTTTGTATGTGTTCCGTCGTAAAAAAGAAGTATATACCCATAAAGTACCGTAAAAAAGAAGTATATACCCATAAAGTACCGTAATAGCATTCAAAACAAGGTCCACCATATATTTTACATTTGAAGTTTAGAACAGAACTTAACTGATGAAAAGTTTGAATAATGCAAGATATCTTTGACTTTAAAATTCTAACCATGTTTATAATGATCACCATGTAGGAAAATATGTCATATGTTATGTACTCAAAGTGTATGTACACATAATTGAATTGTGGATTATGAAATCTGGGGGTGGGGTTTGGAATTTCTAATTTAAGCCTACTTAGAGCATCGCAACAACAAACTTGCACAAACATTTACCTCATGCCACGTTATATTCCAATTTATTTTTTCAAAAATTCAAAAACCTTATTTTTTTCTAGAACAAATCTCCACCTCACAGTCCACATCATCACATACTTTTACAATTAATATAAATCAACTACTTGTATAAACATTTATACTACTTGTATAAACATTTATTTTGTTATATTAAAATTAAAATATTAAATAACATAAAAATACCGAAGATCAGATAGAAACCAACGATTATATATATATATTTTTTTTTAAATATGAAACTGAAAAAAAAAACAAATATGAAAGTGAAAGATTAAATATGGTTATGGATGATTATCCTTTAGTAGATATAAAGTATTAAAAACATTCTAAAGATATATATAGGAAATTGTTCAAATAAAAATATAAAGTTTCCCACGAATAGTAAGAAACAACAGATTTTTTTGGCATTTGGCATTACAAATTATGATGAAAGAACAAATCTAGAAAACTATGTCGGTTATGATGATAAAAGAGTAATTCTAGGAAACTATGTCAGTTATTGGTAATTTTAAATCTTAACAATTGATTAACATGATCCAATGGCTATGATTTATTCCCGGTCTTCCTAAGAAACTACTTATTTTTAGGATAACCCATATATATATATATATATATATATATATATATATATATATATATATATATATATATATATATATATATATATATATATGGTAAGGATTCTAAGAGAACCTTTTGCAAATTGAGAATTTTGAGAACCATTTTGGACCACTAAAAACACTTTTAAAAAATATTTAAAAAAATTATAAAACAAAATATAACAAAAAATTTTAAAAAGTAAAAAAAAACCAAAATTCTTATATTCCTGTCCGATTTCATTAAAAAAATAAAAAAAACAAAAAAAAAACGTTGTATTATACACATATGGATAATTTTATTTAATCTTTAGTTACGTAATATACACATATGTACAGTATCATTTATCTTAAATTATACACATGTGTATAAAAAAATCATGTAAATGTACATATATGTATATATTATACATATGTGTATATAATTTGCTAAACCGAGTTTTTTTTAAATGAAACCGGGATGTTAAAATAAGAATTTTGGTTTTTTTACTTTTTACTTTTTTCATTTTTGTGTTTTTTTTATTGTATGATTTTTTTTATTTTTTGGTTTTTTGTGGTCCAAAATGGCTCTTATAGTTTTCAATTTCAAAAAAGTTCTCTCATCCTGATCCTATATATATATATATATATATATATATATATATATATATATATATATATAGGGTTGGTATTATTTAAGAACTTCAAAAAAGTTAAGAACTCTTATGAACTCTACACAAGCAAACATTTTTAAAAAGATTTTTATATATTAACATTAGTTAAGAGTAGTTTTATCATACTTTATATAAAAAATTTGATTAAATATATTAATTCACAAGTTCACATATGTGTAAATTTATGTACTAATAGATTTACATATGTGTAAAACAAAAAATAGATATGTATAAAAAATGATTTTCAAAACTGTAATCGTAAATATAGATATAAAAAATGATAAAAATACACTCAAATAATATTAACATACAAAATTTTATATAAAAAAACGTTAGTTATTAGGGTTCCTTAAAGTTCTTAAATAATATATCAGTTCTGTAATGATACTCATCATATATATATATATGGTTCTTTTCTACATAAATTTGATGGGATACTAGTTTAATCTATTTCATTCATTAAAATACACAAATTTCAAAGTTTGATTCTACGGACTTCATTCGCAGCCAGCATCCAAAAACAACCCTCTACATCAACAAAGTTTGCACCCCTCTTTCTCTACTTTTTCCACATGGATTCAGACGGTGCCACATGGACACCGTTGGTAAAGTTAAAAATGTATTTGAGATTGCTTATTGTGTGATAAGAAAAGTTGATAATTACCCATTTGTCACGTCCCATATGTTGGGTTTCGTAGGCCTTTTCGGTGTAGGCCCGGTTTATTATTTGAAGTCCAAAGGGCAGGCCCGGCCCGGTTAGGATTTCTTGTTTAATAAGATACAAACCCAAAGTGTATCTCTATATATTTGATGTCGTGTACTTGTAATCATTGTCACTCAATAAAAATATACCTAGTTGCCACCCGTGGACGTAGGTCAGTTTAGACCGAACCACGTTAAATCCTCGTGTTCGTTTATTGCTTTCGCGTGTGTGTTCGGTTCGTGTGTGCGTTTAATCCTAACAAGTGGTATCAGAGCTTAGGTTCAGATCACACAAAGAACACGAGAACCAGCCGAGTCGCCGCCAAACCTTTCAGCCGCCGCCACCCTACCGCGCTAGGTTCCGCCGCCGCTACGGTTTTTCGATTGTCTTTAGGGTTTACGTCGCCGCCGCTAAGCCCGACGATCGCGACTAGGGTTCAGTCGAGCACCGCATCGCCACCGTTTGACCGCCACCAATGCTACCACCAATAACTATTGCAAAAGCCACTGACGTCTAAGGTTCTTGCTAAGGCAGCCGCCACCAACCCTTGTGTCGTCGTTCAGTTTTGTCATAGAAGAAAAGAAAAGGTGTGAAGGTAGAGAAATTTGGGTTAATTTTGTTTTGTTGGCAGAACGGAGATCCCACGTTGGTTTTTTTCTTAGGTTTGAGAAGTTTGACCAAAAGGTATTGTTTACAATTTACTTTTGGTGGGTGGACCAATAATTCATTTAATTTCTCAAAAGCCACTAAACAAATTACAAAGGGGGCTCTACCAAGATTTCTAATCTTTTATATCGTTGGGTCAGAAACGTATTTTGTTAGTGGGTTTTTTGGCAGTTTAGCCTGGAAATAGTTTTGTTGAGATTGTATTTTTGCAAAGCCGAGCCAAGAACAACTGTTAAGTTCAGGCTCGTGTTGCTGTGTCTGTCTCTGTTTAAATAGGTTTTTCGTTTAGTCATTGCTATGGCAGAAGACGGAAATGTTTCGATACAGAAGCTTGACGGACAGAAGTTTGGTTGGTGGAAGATGCTGATTGACGCACTACTTTGTCAGAAAGACTTGGATGTAGTGCTTGAGGATGAAAAACCAGAAAAGTTGTCAGAAGCAGATTGGAAGAAGTTAGACAAGACAGCTAGGGCTTGTATTACATTGTCGTTGTCGGAAGATGTGGCATTTAACGTCATGAAAGAAACCACGGCCCGTGATATGATGGACGCACTATCCAACATGTATGAGAAGCCTTCGGCAACGAATAAGGTCTATCTTATCAGAGTGCTAGTGACAACCAGAATGAAAGAGGGTGGGTTAGTTACACGCATATCAATAATCTTAATTCGAACCTCTCCCGCTTAGTGTCAGTCGGCATTAAGTTTGATGATGAAGTTCAGGTCTTTTGTTGTTATCCTCTTTGCCCGACAGTTGGTCGCAAACAGTGACTGCGGTTTGTAGTTCGTCTACAAAGATTACTTTTAATGGGATTCGGGATTTGATTCTTGGAGAAGATTCAAGACGCAGAAATTCAGGTGGATCATCAAGTGATATATGAGTCACAGAAGGTAGAGGTAGGGGAAAACAACGAGACGGTGGGAGTAGGAAAAGGAGCCAGTCTAGGACTCGTAATGATATTGAATGCTGGGTTGTAAAGAGAATGGACACTTCACGAATTAGTGTCCGAATGGTAAGAAAGAGGTGAACGTTACAGAAGTCAACATTGCAGAAGAATGCCCGGAGGATGAGTTTTACGTTCTTAGTGTTGAGGATAACGTTGATGCTTGGGTGATGGATTCTGGTGCATCGTTTCATGCCACTCACTATAGTGAAACGATAAAGAATATAAAGTTTGGGGATTTTGGAAAGGTTCGACTTGCGAACGATGATATTCTAGAGGTTACGGGTATGGGAGATGTTGATTTAATAACTTCAGCAGGTATTTCTTGGACTTTGAAAGATGTTAGGGTTATTCCAAGTTTGAAGAAAAGATTGATTTCAGTTGGGCAGTTGGATGACCAGGGTTACGATGTTAAGTTCGGGAATGGGCAGTGGAAAGTAGTCAAAGGGAATCTCGTTGTTGCTCGTGGCAAGAAAATGGATTCGTTGTATATGGTCGATATGTCACCGAAAGGAATGGATCCTGAAAGACAAAGTCCGGTTTACAGAATCTCGTGGGCAGAAGAAGGTTCGTTTTGCAAGTAACAAACCCAGAGCCAAAGTGAAGATTCAAGATGAACGAGCTAGGAAGGTTAAATCAGTCAGAGGACATCGTGACAGTGGGAGCATAAGTCGTGTTTCAGTTACAGTTCTAGGTCGACAGTGGATTAAGAAAACCAATATTCCGGCTGTAAAAGTCAGTGGATTAAGAATTACTTGCTGAATATGGAGAGTGTTTGTTCTTAGGATATCTCGGGATCCGGTAGTTTGTTTCAGTGAGAGCCGGTAGGGACAGAGAACGGGTCAGGGGCAGTTTTAGCCGTGACTGACGTGTTGGAGCTCCGGGGAGCTTCAACGGGCCTTCAGGTTAATTGATGAGAAAGCGGTGGCAACTAGAAGATTGTTAATGTTCAGATTACATAAGTACAATAAGGAGTGCAGACGAGAGTACTCAAGGCCTCCGAGTGGGAGTTTGTTGGGTTTCGTAGGCCTTTTCGGTGTAGGCCCGGTTTATTATTTGAAGTCCAAAGGGCAGGCCCGGCCCGGTTTGGATTTCTTGTTTAATAAGATACAAACCCTAAGTGTATCTCTATATATTTGATGCCGTGTACTTGTAATCGTTGTCACTCAATAAAAGAAATACCTAGTTGCCACCCGTGGACGTAGGTCAGTTTAGACCGAACCACGTTAAATCCTCGTGTCGTTTATTGCTTTCGTGTCGTGTTCAGTTCGTGTGTGCGTTTAATCCTAACACCATATACATGTAAAAGAAAATGAAAGAAAATAATTTACCCATTTGTCACGTCCCATCCAGAAAAGCTAGCTGCCGTCTTAAGTGCCTTTGTCCAAGAGTTAACTTTCCTCTTTATCTTGTTGTTCAACTTATGCTTGGCAAGAGCTTCTCCATAATAACCTGTTTGTGATCTTACTTCAGAGGGTTCCACCCCATGGAAAATAGGTATAACAATTGACCCTCTGGTATCAGTCGTATGATTTTTCATAATAAATGTAAGTTCATTCAAGCAGCCAGAAGAATCGACATAGTTTTTTGTGAATACGATGATGACTATCCTGGAGTTTTGAAGAACTGTATCACTGGATTCCTCAGGACCCACAGGATTTGTTCCATTGGACTCGTAAGTGATGATTTGCTGACGTTCAAGAGCATCTTTAAGTTGATCTGCAAATGTCTTGTGCCTCTCTCGTCTAGAACTAATAGAGACATCAGCTAACCATATCCGACGAGAACTAATAGAGAACTCAACTAACCATATCCGAGGAGAAGATGAAGGAATGGATTGAGAAGAGGACGCCAATGACCTGCTGAGTAGTCTGGAATTAGTATTGTAGAAATCCATGTAAACGAGGTTCAAAACGATGTGACAAATGTCCAATGCATAACTTTTCTGAAATGTTTTTGAAACGAAACAATATAATATACCCAACAAATGAAATTGATAATTATTAATTTTTACAGTGGAAATTATTAGCAACAGTTATAATTTATGTAATTAAATTATTAATATAGGAAATACAAGAAGCAGCTTTCTATTTAAATACTCATTTTCTCCATTTTTTTCTCTAAATCGTCATTTGGATCACTAACGAGCCATTAGTCCACATGATTATCATTATTACCCGAGTATAGAGCCGGGGATGTTAGGCTAGGACATCCCTGGAGAAAAACTCGTACATGTGATCAGTTCTGACGTAGAGACCATCCTCATGAAGAACCCAACATAGGTGACAAAAACCCCTGGCCTAACCTAGAACCCGTATATATATATTGTCATGTATGAGACTAACCCTATATTTTCCATTTTAAATAAAGTTCTTGGTGTCTTCTCTCAACTAATTGGGTTGAGAATCATTGGCATTTTCCACATTAACAAAGGGTACTTAA
>NW_027505638.1:0-81529 GCF_021521415.1 Bidens hawaiensis
GAGGAGGCCGTGTTGCGTGTTTGATCAAGAAAAGATACTTATTATTTTATTCATTTATGATTTGATAAGAAGAGTTATTTATGATTTTATGGACTTATGATTTGACCAAGGAAAATTATATAACTAATTACTCATGATTTTCCCCTACATTTCATACTCATAGGAATTTAAATTGTTTAATGAATGTCGTTTATGAAAACTTGGACTCACTCAGCTCTAGCTGACTTTGTGTGTATGATAGATTGATTTTCAGGTTAAGGATTGGAGGTTATCGCTTGGACGTGTTGGAGACTACTCGGAAAGTTGAAGGCATTTTTGGTCGAGGATTTCAAATAAAGCAGATATTTTATTTATATTAGATTTTGGACACTTGTACCCGTGGTTGGGGTTTTTAAATACTTACACTTTTTCCGCTGTTATTTACTCTGAACTTGTTTTAAATAAAAAACGAATCGTTTGGTTTTAAATTTTTGTGAAATTGTGGATGTGATTACCAACTGTAGGATTCCCGGGATTCGGGGTCTTACATTTCATAACAAAATTTTCAAAAGTAGAGAAGACTGTAACATCTCGGAATTTTCGTATTTGTATTTGTTTATGTTTAACCCGATTAGGGATTTTATTTGGAATTTTCGTTATCAGTAAAACACGCATTTAGTTAGTACTTATTGGTGGTAAATTCATTTTTTATTAATATGTCTTCTAAGCATGTCAAACAACCTTTAAATTCGCTTAAAATAGCTAAAATCACGTTTATGAAAGTATAGGGACTAATTTTACCGATTATTATATATATTAAATTAGAACTTTCTCATCAGAGGGGAAATCACTATTCCTTTAAATCAGCGCTTAAAAGTTTGTATAAAATGTAGTCACCAAGTTTGTATAAAATGTAGTCACCTTTATACTTTCTTCTAAGGCTTCATTGGCTTACACGTGCTCATTCCCTTTACACCCGTCTTCTATGCACCTACCTCAATCTCTTTCACCGGTTCCGCTTTCATGCTCTCTCCGCCATTTCTCTCTCTCTCTCTCTCTCTCTTCTATCGGTTCCACCGTACCATATTAAATGTCTCATCGCCATGGTTGTCATTGGCTTAGCACAACCAAACTTAGCGTTTCGAGGTGGTGCATCGCCACCTGATTCAGCCTTTTGTACTAGCCACTGAATACAAAAGCCATTTAACTTTGGAGATGTCAATTACTTCCTTCAATTGACACAACTTTCTTGCTAGTAGAAACAAAAATTACCCCATCGATTATCTCAAGCGATCCCTCATGAACCCTCAATAGATATACTAAAATCGATTCCCACATTCAAATCGACACCTCGGGTAAGCATTTTGATTTCAAATTGATGATTTTTTTGTTTTAATTTCGTTATTCTGGTTGATACCCAGCTTAATGTCAGTATTTATGTACTTATATTTTTCATCTTTAGCAAGCACACTTTCAGATCAACTATCAACTCCTAGAGTAAGCATTTGGTTCTGTATGATTTCAAATTGATGATTTTTTTCAATTGTTGCTTCTGTTTTCTTTACCATGACTATCAACATTATTGAAGAAAAATCAACTCATTAATAGTTGTATGGAGGCCATCAAAGCTTTATTTATTTAAGTTCCGACTACCTGCAAAGTAATGTAAGTGGCATTGCACTCAAAATCTTATTTATTTTAAATGCTTGATTTGGATTGATGTTTCTTGAAAGTATGATTAATAGTTTATGATGAGTAAATTAGCATGAAACAATTATGTTTGTGTTTAGGGATCTCAATATCTCAATGATTATTGGAATGCTATACATTTATTATAATACTATCTCTGATATTACGAGTCAAGTGTTTGAATTTCGTTTAGGGATCTCGTACGTTTATTTATTAAGTATGCATGGCTCGAATTCCCAGTGTTGTTATTACAAGCTTTGACAAATAATTATGAAATGTTGGAACAAATTGGAGTCATGAAGTACTTCTAGGTAATTTTAAAATACACATACATTTGTTTCTAACTTTAAACGGAACCGCAAAACAGAATTTCATAAACATATATATAGGCAAAGTATAAAATAAAAACCCATTTGAGTTGTAAAAACCCATGAAACCCTATGTAAAATCGTTTTTTTTGTTTTACATGTAATATATATTGTTACATTTAATACAAAACATCGAAAACTTAAAAAATGTTTTGTTATTTTTTTTTATTATTTTTTACTAATTTTTATATGTGTTTTCAGGATAGAGAAAGTGTAAATTAACTTTTATATTTTTTATTAACTTTAATTATGGCCCACAAGATTTAATCTTTAATTAAAAACATATGGCTGAGAATGGGTTTCTAAAGTTTTCACAACTCAATTAGGTTTTTATGCTAACCTAACCCTATATATATATATATAGGAAACCCGCGCGATACGGCGGGATTTCAAAAACACATTGAAATAACGGCAATGTTGGTTCGGTCCGGTCCAGGTTGAATCACAAATCAAATGGAAACAACAAACAAAATATTATTAACCTAACTAATTAATTATTTCACCGACATATGCACATCCACATTTCATGAATTCCTTTAGGTGTTATGTTAATCTACATGAAATTTGATTTCACAATCATATCTAGTAAAAAAATGGAAAAAAATGTGGTACAAAATATAAAGTTAGCAGCTTCAAAATTTTTAAAATTCATACTATATGATATTAACATTATTTATACATAATTGATGCTATCTATACCATTTAAGAACGGCCCCTTCTAACTCGGAACAAAAGCGATACCTTTTTAAAACGGCCCATTTTGTCACGATCATAACCGATAACTTTTTAAACGGCCGGTTTTGACATAAACCAAACCAATATGTTTTTAAAACGGACAGTTTTGACACGAACCAAACCGATACCTTTTAAAAATGGCCCGTTTTAACACAAATTAAACCGATATGTGTTTAAAACGGACGTTTTGGCCCAAACCAAAACAGATACAATTTTAACTATTGATTATTAAGAATAAAATATTATTAATACGAAATATGAGTTATTAAGGGTTCGTCTTACCTGAAAATATTCAAAAAGAAGTATTTACTTATCCAAATAGTTAACTCGTCAACGAAAATATAAAATTTTTGTTTGCAATTCAATCGGGACCAATTTGACTTGTACTAAAAATTACTCATTTGATCCATAAGTTACTCGCTTTGACACAAACCCAATTTGGCATGTATTAAAAATTGCTCGTTTTGATACAAACTCATTTGGCTTGTACTAAAAATTACAATTGTTTGACACAAATACCCTTTGATATGGAAATGATCAAGGTCATCAAACTGACCTTAGAAATTGAAAGAATTATCAAATCATCAAACTGACACTCCATCCCATTCCATATAAATTGTATCAAATGCATATAAAACAAAACCCTAAAATACTTACCTGGTTGGTCCACTGTGGTGGCTGCCATAGCATTAACGGAGCCACCTACCTCCCACTGGGAGGTCAGATTACTATCATACTTCCAAACAGCGGACCATATAAGAGTTATCATCATGACAAATGGCTTCAACTTCAACTCAAAGCTCCTCTGCTTGTACTCATCATTTAAAATAAATATGATTAACCCCTTTTAAAAAGTTGAAGACAACAAGTTTACAAAATAAATAAAACTTGCACGTTACGGAGAATCTTCTTGATAGCTCCACTTCTACAATAAAGAGCGGCAATATCCTTGAAATAAAATGAAGAAAATTACCAGAATTTTGAATTTTGTAAATTACAAGAAGACCGATCACAATTCACAAGCAAATGGGATAATTACCATTCTTCTAGTAGGTACTTGAACCTAGGTGAAAAAGGCAAGTTACCTGCGTTCATTTGAAAAACCAGTAACACAAAATTGAACCAAATACATCAACCGAGTTACTGAGTTAGACATCCTGTCATTGGCATTAAATCTTCATAAATGGCACGTATCAGTTTGAAACAAACAAATTTATTTATTGTATTTAAATATAATTAGCACATAAACATTCCTAAGCAATCCCTAACAAACAAATAATACTGAAATAAGAACCAAATAAAGAGACCACAAAAACAAACCAACATGTTTATTTTCTTAACGAACGGACATGCTTATTTTCTTAACAAACGAATGCGAACACGTTGATTTTCTTAACAAACGAACCCGAACACGTTTATTTTCTTAATAAACAAACAAACACATTAATTTTGTTAACAAATAAGCAAGCTAGAACAAGAAAATCCATGTGTTTTAAGTGTTTGTATTGGTTCGTGTGTTTGGTTAAAGTTTAACAAACGAACCAAACAAACACGTCCATTTTCTTAACAAAGACAAAAAAGCAATGTTTGCTGACTTTTCTTTTCAAGAAAAATTGAACCTTCAAACAAAAACTTAAATCAACTACTGAAAAACAAAGAATGTCGATCATTTTGCACCATCTACTTGAAAGCAATTGTTTAATGCAAAGGTAGGGCAATTACTGCTTACTCCCATTGAATCACTCAGGGATGACAAAAACCGTAGCTTCAATGTAGGGGTGTGTTTTTTAACCGTACCCGAATAACAAACCCGAATCGAAGCGACCCGAGACCCAAATAACCCAAACCGAATTCATCCGAACCGATTAAACTCCTAACCCGAACCCGAGATAAAATATTCGGGTCAGTATATGGGTTGAAATACCCAGATTTTGGTTGACCCGAATAACCCGAAGTATAATACATCGATGCATATATCCCTAATTTTAAAGGGTAGTTTAGCGGTGAAGTAGCACAGTGACCTTATCTATTCTTGTTCGGTTGTTCTCAATACTCCAATTAATATTGGATCTATCACATCCCAATGTATTAATGACCATAAAGCATGCGGAGAATGTATCTTCAATTCAAAAACTTAAATAGTATAATATTTAAACCAATATTTATTGAGCATGTTTCTTCAATCTATACAGGTATTAATCCACAGGCTACAACACTCTTTCATCTCATCTAATGCATTCTTGTATAATAAATTTCATGTTTTGCTAAATAATATATGTTATTGTTGAATATGGTTGTATATTATGGTTTTATAACAGCTTGGAATATGGATTTTTAATTTGTGATATTGTTAAAGGTGGATTTTTTTTTAATTTGTTAAACCCAACCCGAATTTACCCGAACCGTATAACCCGAAACCCGAACAAACCGAACTTATTTGGGTCGGTTCTTGGGTCAATTTGTTTTGAGCTCAAACACGAACAACCCGACCCAAACAACCCGAAGAACACCCCTACTTCAATGGGCCCACCACCAGCTATTGGGTCGGCTGTAAAGAGTTTTACATGTTGACGACCCTGAAGTTCACTACAAAGTTATACCGATAAACCTGCAGTTTCAGCAACTTCTAAAGCAGTAGAAGAACTTTCCTTTCAACTAACCCTTGGGATCTTCCTTACACTCTGCTTCAAACTAAGAAATCAATCAACAGCAATTATTATTATTATTATTATTATTATTATTATTATTATTATTATTATTATTATTATTATTATTATTATTATTATTATTATTATTATTATGTAATAGATTTTTCTATAAGAAAGTAGTCAACCTCTTGCCAGGCACCAGCTATCGCTCATCTGCGGATAGTATGATAGTACCGCATTAAAGGTTGTCTCCTTTGAACAACCTGGAGACATTACACACATCATACATGTGAAAGATTTTCTGTCCACTATTAGAACCTTTTATAAGTAACTAATGGCTTATTTACAGATAAAATCAAAATCTTTAAATAAAGTGGTTTAAGAAGATGTTGAATGTATGCATTAAAATAGAAAGTTGAAGCACACCCCATTTCATTTAGTGCAAGAGTAATAACACAAGATTTAGCTACAAGAATTATTTGGCCTTTTGGTGAGGATTGGCCTACCAACAAGACAGCATGCAGATTACTATTAAAATAGAACTAAATTAAAGGACTGTTGACCTTAACTCAAAACAAACTTAGACTAAACTGAAAAATAGAACTCTTGCGCTAATGATATATAGTTAATTGGATTCAGTTTGTTGACCAGTAACAATTTCCTAGAGACACTGTTGTATTTTGTTGACTTGAAACAAACCGAAATGACCTATTAGAACTAAATTGCCCTGTTGACTCTTTAATATTACCAGAATTGAGATATGAATATTAAGACATCTTAAAAACAACATTTTTTTCACTATATGGCCAGAACTTGCTTCACTTAAAAACCCAAAATTATACAAAGAAATTTTAAGGAAAACAAAAAGAACCAAAATTGTATCCACCTGAATCCAACCTCTTAATAAATCAAAATTTCAAAACCATATTCCTAGCATCCCATAGGGTATACCTATAAAACACACCAATCCAGTTAGAAATTGATAATAATACAACGGAGTTTGAACAATTGAATATTTAATTGAAGAAATAGATACACGGATGGAGTTGAAGAAAATAACCCTACGATTATTGAACAGACCAGTAATCGAACAGAGTTGGGATGAAATTGAAGCTTGATATGCAGAAACAACCTGCATCATGAACAACAAATGAAAAACACAACCTAAATTGAAAAACAGCAGACCAAAAATGAAAACGAAAAGCAAATACCTGAGGTCTGATTCTCAAAATTCAAAACATTGATAGTGTGTAGGTGTCTTTATTGTTGAAATTCAAATTTTGAATTTGGGAGATTTGAGTAGGGCGCCATTCTTCCTAGTTTGAGTACCCATGGTGCAGAAGAAAAGAAAAGGAGATGAGATGCCTCCTTCTTTGGTATGCTGGTTGTCCAACACTGAACGTTTTCTTCAATTATATGCTTTAACAAGTTGTACAAGGTGCTTCTTATCATATACACTCTTAATTTTCAACTTCTCTTTCTTATCTCCATTATATAATAGTATAGATATAATAATTTATAAAATATGTTAGTATGCTTTATGTGTATGTAATAACAGGGATAAGCAAATTTGGTATCGATATCAATTGGTACCGGTATTTATACTATTGCTAACTGGTACTAGCACAGTCACTGATTTAATGTATTAACGTGGTTATAAAAGAACCAAAACAAATTAGAAACTACAAATAAAGCAAAATGATCAGCATGATTTATGATTTATTGTGTATCATTGCTAGTGGTTTTCTGCAACATGTACTTTCTAGTTTCTAAGCATAACCTTTCATTTAAATATATATTTTTTATAAAATATTTAATTTATTAAAACTATAAATACCCTTAAATTAAGGTGGTTTTGTTTTATAATCCAACTAGCTTTAAACCCGTGTATTACACGGGTTTTTTCAAATGATAAGATAAATAAGGTCTGTTTTTTCAGTTGTGATTCTCAAAATACTTGTGAATTAATTTAATGTAGGCATAATGGAAAAAAACAAACAGGGTTACGAAAAGTATTAAAATAGCATGATTTTGGAAACAACAGGTGTTGATTTGCAAGAAATTTAAAAAAGGGTACTAAACTTGTATAGTTGGTCAAAACTTAGGTATAAAAATGACACTTGATTCAATAATAAATATAATTCACACTATGTTATAACCCATTTGACAAAATGTTTTTGACCCATAACCCATGAATAGTTAGAATGAATGAGATGAGATGTTAGAAATTAGATAAAATATGGGCTTGACACCTAAGCTTCAACATTTTTTTTTATTAGTATTGTTAGATTAGATGTTAGATATTGGAATCTTCCAAGCATGGACGCATCCATAGGTATTGATCAAGATTCCTTAAAACAATAATAGCCATATGTCCAAAAGTTTTGAAGTTAATTATTTTGAATATCCTAAATTCGCACCTTTTTCTTAAAACATTTTGGAAGACCAAAAACATTGCATTAAACAATTTCAGGGGGGGGATCGCATTATAGGAGGAATCACTATTCTTTTACATTAGCGCTTGAAAACAAGGCAGATTAGTGATTGTCAACAGAGTTACAAACACTACAGATGATCAGCCAATTATATAGCCGGGAATAACCAAAAACCCACTGGCAAAAAAAATCTGTTCGGAAACAGAGCTAACACCAACAACACCCGATCCCAAACATCAAGCGTAAGAAGACGGAATATGGATAAACCTGGTACGTCTCATAAGTTTTTTTTAATATAACGTACACTGCTAGCATTTATTGATAGCCTATACTAACAAATATATTAATCAACAAATATGTTGAGATGATAATAACACAACCGTAAAACGCCACATGACTTTCAACCGTAAAACACCATGAAACAAAGACTTTTTGTAAATCACTACAACAGGTAACTAAAAGAAACCGACGCCCATCAAAGACAAGCACCAACCTTTTGTAAATCAATTAAGAGCTATTGATCTTCTAATGTTTAGATAGGTCATAACTCTTTTTGTAACCAACGACTAACACTATGGCTTATATTGAAGTTCTACAGCTGCGTTTTGAGGTGCCCATACAAAACACTCTTTAAAACCCAGTGCAATTAGCGAATACCAACAACTACATTTTATGGTGTTTGAATTTGACATTGTTGATTACCATGACTTTAAGTGACCTTAGTCAGATTTCATTGTTTGATATCGTTGATGGAACATTGGGAATGTCTTTACCATGTATGGGAGTTTTAAGGTTAGGCAAAATGTGTCAACATTCCTCAAGTATATTTTTTCCTAACTGCACGCCCCCCCCCCCCCCCCCCCCGCCACAGCGCGGTGGGTTTATATACTAATTCCTTCCTATTTTAGATTAAATTAATGAAACTTAAACTCCGAGAAATGTTATAGCAGGTCCAATTTCATTTTGTTATTGTCTAAGCCAAATTTTGTTAGTTATTATACAGATTTTCTGTCACACCCCGACTAGCACAATGCGGAAGCGTAAAACGGGAATGTAACAGACACCTCTGGTATCAACACATTGTTTATAAAGAAACATTACAAACTAATTTACAATATATTACATTTCTTTGTTCTATCATTGTTTTACAGTGTATGTGGTACAAACAAAACTAATTCGTTAACTAAACGTTCTTACTACTAACACCCTTGCTTCTATTCACATAGCATCGACCACACACTTCAGGCAAGTAACAGATCACCAAATTACTCCGATTTAGGTACACCTGAAAAGCAGTTTAAAACGGGTCAACTACTAGACTACTAGAGTTGGTGAGTTTCACGAGTTTCAAAAAAACAGTAATGAGTATTCACAAGTTAACACTTGTAATCATGAAATAAGTATGTATGTATGTAAATGATGTATGTGATGTAATTATGCTAAGCTACAGTGAAGCCTGGACTGTTTGTGCTGTGTGCCTCCATTTCCCATGCCCCCGTAGCTATGTCTAACACTACATAGCCTGTTTGTATAAATATGGTCATGTGCAAACGGCGCTATGTGACACGGCAACCAGGCCGATTCCGTTTGGGTTTGTCAAACCAATAGTACTATTCACAAGCCACCGGCTCGAAGTTAATCACTGTGATTGTGGGGACTTTAGTGTGTTAGCACTTAGATAATTCACATCAGTACATGTTTCAGGTATGTATATGTAATCAAACATGCTTTTCACCCCAAAAGTTCGTAAAACAGTTTAAAAGTGGGGTCATGAAACTCACAGTTTAGTAGATATTCAGAATTGTATCGGCTCGTGGTTTGTTTGGTCCGCTATCAGTAGTTCCTATAATCAATATTATAATAATATTAATACTTTAATATTATTATAATCTCAATACTAAACTGGGCTGTATAACTAATCTGGGTATAGTTGGAATGCCCAGAAAGTGGCAATAGGCTTAGGTTGTGATGTTGTTCAATGTTTAATACTTAAAACTGAATTTGGCTCAGGTTCCCGTTTTCCCAGCTGGGCCAAGTTGTTCGTTTACGCGTTCAGAAAACAGTTATGGGAAAATAAGCTTGGGTAAATGTATGGGTTACTAAAATGATTAAGTTATAAAGAAAGATCACATACCGGGGTCCCGGATTAGCCACGGGGCCCGTTTCCGTTTATTCAGTTTGTTTTAACAAGAAACGCGCACAATCCACCCGGATTGTCCAGGTTTCTCATAGAAAAGTTCATTTTTACTTAATTAGTCCAAAAATATGATTTTTGATTACTCTTGGTGTTTTGATATTCCCGCAGATTCACTAGTCGCGAACTTGCCGGTTTTTATAAAAACTGAATTTGTTTAATATTCAGATTAGCATAATTAATTAACCGTTAATCATTAAATTATAAAAATTTAACCACTTATCAATTCAAATATGTAGATTTTTATAAAAATATTTCTGGAATTTTCTTACTGATTTATTAATTTATAAAAATTCATTTTATCAGCTATATTTCGCCTGAAAATCGTCCGTTTACCCCAAACAATTTCCAAAAATTCCAAAAAAATTCCTGAATGCTCAATTCATGTCCCAAATCAATCTGTATCAATTTCAGAATGTAAAAAGCTCGTGCGATATTCTTTTCGGCCCAAATTCGGCTATAAAAATTCACACGAACGCAAATAAACAAAACACCTTTAAAATTCTCCAAATGATCCCAAAATTCATATGTGATCAAAATACATAAAATTTGATTTCCCAGAAAAATTTCATAATTTTTGAAGTATTTTAGCTATTTTTCCCAAATAAACGTCCCAATTCGGTAATAAATTCGCCAAATATTCTCGGATGGTCGAAAAATTACCAAATTTGAACAGGGACTTATTGACATGGTCCCTGATTTCTCTGAAAAATTTCAAGTCCTAAAAATATGCACATCACAACCTTAACCTAAATAGCCCGTAAGCGAGTGTTTCGGCATTACCTTAGCGGGTTTGGCTCGTTTCCGACCTTTTAATCAAGTTTTCAGGTTCTTGTGCTTCTAAGAAAGCTAGGTACAAGTCCTATATCACAAACCAAGCAATATTTCATCAACATAACAGCCCTTAAGTTAGGGTTTCGGCTAGTGCACAAAAACGAACTTTTGAACCGTAAAAACGTCGTTTCAACCCTTTAATCCGTGTTTATGGCTAAAAAAAACTATCAAAACAGGTTCCTTACCATGTGTATGATCAAAACATGTTTATGGACCATTTTTAGGATTTTTACACGGTTAGGAATGATTTTTAGTAAACAAGACATGTTTTTATGGTATTAAACAAGTTTAAACAAGTTCAAAAGCTACTTATTTAAGCCCTTTACCTTAGGGTTTGGAGGTTTTCTGGAATTTTTGGATGCAGCTGCTTGGACCTCAAATTTTATAAACCAAATTGGATAAACAAGCTTCCTAAACAAGTTATATAAAAAAATTGGGGGGTGGGGTGCGCTGCCGATCGGAACTCCTTTTGGGCCCATGATGGGCTGTTTTGGCCCATTAATCTGGTTTCTCAAGCCCAAATACGAAAAGCCCGGTCCAAATTTAGTTCGGGTTCGGTTTTTGGCACGAAAAACTTATCGGGTGCGTTAAACAGCGCGAAAACGAGTGTTTTTCGGCTAGTTTTGTGTAAAATTATAAAAACATACTATATGTTTGTAAAAATCAAAAATATTTTCATGGATCGCTTAAACATTTCAAATAAGTGTTTGGTAAGTCTTTTTCGGCTTAACGGATGATACAATGCTTGATTTGTAACTATCTTTCGCGTTTAAATCTATAGCGGGTAGTTAAACGAGCATATTTTCGTTTAACTTGTTTGCTATCAAACTAAGGCCATATTTCTAATGTTTTAGCTTGTATTAAACGTATATCACTTATAGATGGCCCCCCCAAGATATCTGGGTCATAACCCGACCCGTTCGGTTAATCGTTCGTTTGTTATGGAAAAAGCGTTTATTTGCTTAATCGGTAAATACGTACTGAGGTGTACCTTGTTTTGGCTCAAATGTTACATTTTCTCATTTATAGCCTGTTTCGTTTCCTTATCGAGTGGATTACTTCAAAAGCAAGTTATAATCCATTATACTTAATCAAAACACATCTCTAAACCCTAAAAACTACTAATTTCCAGCCATCCTTCATATATCCTATTAAATTCCCATTCTTCTTTTAATTTCATAAAGTTTGTTAAAGTCCTTTCTTCTATAGTTTGACTTTGATGTTCAATACCACTTTGACCTCGATTATCTCTTGTTCCATTCATCGTATGGGTAAGTTGTCTTCTGTAAAGTTATTCCCTATTGTTCAATAATCAATAAACCTCACTCAATTCCTGAGATTGAGGGGAATTGACAGGTCAATTGGACTCCGACTCGTTTTAATGCATATCGGTCAACAAAGTTGACCAATCGATTTCTATCACTTCTGGTCGGAACTAGCTTTTGGTCCAGAAGACTTTTAGTTTTATCTCGAGATTTTGAGTGTACTGACCAAAACCCGACTTCCTACTCGCTGTTCAGATTCTGGTCAGTACCAGCTCGCTTATTTAGTGAAAATTTCGTAACCGGAGTTCTGGGCATCCGTTTGGATTGATTGCAGCAGCTATGTTCTCGGTTTTAATTGTAGTTGTAATATCTAAGTTTTAGGTCTATTCAGAAACTCAGTAAGTGCGCTAAAAGACGGTTTACTTGTTTATTCTTGTTACTATTATTTAAACTCACCTAAATAATAAGATGAGAAGTCATTCCCCACTTTTTACAGCTCTTAAACATTTTGGGGATACTCGCGTACTTATCAGTATTTATATATTGTATATTATTCGCACTAGCAAAATGTGAGTGTTGTGCGTTATCAATTAAATAATTAATTGCAATTTGTTTAGTTGTTTTATTTCATTATTTTTCGAAGAGGTCCATCAGAAGTCTATCATGTCAGTATGATCATACGCCGTCTTAGAGCTAAAGTCCGATTCGCTAGGCAATGGTCAACAGACACCCACATTTGTATTTGCTTGTCATAGCAGCCGAAGCCCGATTCGCTAAATGATCAACTGACACAACTATTTGCTTATGGTTTGGTTGATTTATACTCACAATATCAGCTTTGCTAATTTTCTTACACAATATTATTATATCAAAGCTGGTGACTTTTCTCACTCAATCTCGTGTTGACAAATCTATATTATTTTGTACACATTTGCAGGTTATCATTTGGTTTGAAGCTAAGATTAAGAAACACTTAGAGGGACCTCAGTTGATAAAATATTATTTAAATTGTTAAACTTTAAATATATTATTTTTTTTATTTTGGTATTTTGTTAAACTTTGTCTACTTGATTGACATTTTGTAATAAATATTTAAATTGTATGATAGTACCTTGTGAGCTGTGAACCAATGGTTCGCACCTCAGCATTTCCGCCTTAGGTTGGGGTGTGACAGTGGCTAGATTTAAGAGGTCAACAATAACAGCGATCACGGTTTTTGCGTATATCTGTGCTTAAAAGATAGTCTATATGTTTTAAAAATCAGTTTTGAATTATGATTCCATTGCAAAATACCTTTTTAGGGACGAAAAAAGTTTAAGTGTAGGGATATTTGATATGGGTTAAATTATATATATATATATATATATATATATATATATATATAGGATGAGTATCATTACAAAACTGTTAAATTATTTAAGACCTTGAAGGAACTCTTAATAACTAACGTTTTTTATAAAAAAATTTATATGTTAATGTTATTTGAGTGTAGCGTTATCACTTTGTATATCTACATTTATGATTACAATTATGAAAATTAGTTTTTACACGTCTCTAAATTTTTGTTTACATATTATAAATTTGTTATTACATAAATTTTACACATATGTAAACTTGTGATTTATATATGTAATACAAATTTTTTTACATAAAATATGGTAAAATTAGTCTCAAACAATGTTAATATATGAAAAAAAAAATTAAAAAAATATTTGGTTGTTATGAGTTTCTAGAAATTCTTAAATTTTTGGAGTTCTGATATAATACTAACCTTACACACACACACACACACACACATATATATATATATATATATATATATATATATATATATATATAGGGGAAAGTTAACGTACAAATGAAATTAACGTGCTAAACATGACATCAAGTAGAGTAATTATATATACAAGTAGAGTAATTACGTAATTACTCTATGATGTAATTACATAATTAGTCTACTTGTATATATAATTACTCTACTTGATTCTCACGTTTAGCACGTTAATTTCATTTGTATTTGATCCAAACCCTATATATATCTCTATATATATATGTGTATATGTATATGTATATGTATATGTATATGTATATGTATATGTATATGTATATGTATATGTATATGTATATGTATATGTATATGTATGTGTGTGTGTGTATTATAAGTATTTCCTACACTTCTAATAGTTTTTAGGTTCATATTTATTATATATTTCTCCTAACTAGCTCATATTTAGATTTAAAAACTTTCAAGAGACATTGAGCTAAATTTAAGTGTTCGTATTAAACTTGAGACCAATGAGTGATTATTAGTATTCATTGTTTTGACTTAAAAAGTATACAATCTGAGTTTCATATTTTGTTAAAATTGATCATGGTTGCAAAGGAATTATTATATTGTTTTCTTCTGTATTCTAGTTTATGAAAACTAATTAACAAATGGTGTTTGTTTTGGCAGTAGCATCGGATGGAACAAATGCTAGTCCAATAAATTAATTAAGGCCATATGCATGAAGTTATGGATAAAAATTGTGAAGGAAAAAAAAGAGCTCATGGGCTAAGATTATAATTGAAACACAACTGCATAGGCCCACAAATATTAGAGTAGAGCTCAAGAAAGAAAAATTGGACATCGAGATTAATTTTTTTGCACGTAATATATATATATATATATATATATATATATATATATATATATATTACGTGCAAAAAAATTAATCTCGATGTCCAATTTTTCATATATATATATATATAGTTATTGAATTTTTGGGATTTGGTGGGGGCGCCACCCTTGGTAGCGGGTGGAAGCAATCAAAAAAAGAAAGAAAGAAAATAAACGAAACAATAATATAGAAAGAAAGAAAAGAAGAAAACGAAGAATAATATAGAAAGATAGAAAAGAAGCAGCTGCAAGCAAGAAACAAAAAAAGAAAAGAAATTAAGCAGCCAAGCTGGTCAAAAGAAGAAGAATGAGAAGTAGGCAGTTAGCTGAATTATTTTAACCAAGCTGGTAGCTCAATAATATTTATTTTTCTTATACGATGAACCGTGACTTATAATTTATTTATCTTTCAACTTGATTATGAGTAGCTAAATACCTTTTACTGCCAGGATTTAGATTAAAACTTTTCAGACTCGTTTTATTTTTAGTTTGATTGTTTATTGATTGGTTTTGCTTTGGTAAAAAAATTTTTATTGTCTTTGGTTATGATGCGTATGCGTATTTGGTATTAATTTACGATCAGTTTTTATTCCATATGCGTCTTTGTGAATGTATGTCTTTCATGCATGGATGCATATTAGGTTACCTACTGTGTGTTTGTAACTAGTTTATAGTTTATAGTCGACTTATTCCATAGGAATAATAATTGAAAGTTTATAGATACCTTATATTCTGTCACTTGAGAGACCGGGAGGTAATTAAGTGTCGTCTGTTTTGGTCTTTTGTTGGTTTGGGTAGTGATTGTACGGGAGTAAGTTGCACTAGATTCCTTTAGATTCTTATAGTTCCGAGTTATAACCGAATTCAATAAGAATACCCCTTTAGGCCTTCGGATATATTGTGACTAGAGAGACCGGGAGGTAATTTAGTCGTTGGGTACTTAGTATAATTAGGTGAGGTGAGACCAGGAGGTGATCCGAACCATTAAACCGTTGAGCTTTACATGATATTTAGGGTTCTTAGGTATTGTTGGTGAGACCAGGAGGTGATCTAGCATACTTTAGTTATTACTTAAGTTTCATAATTTTAGAATCCGGTTACCAATCATAAATCCAATTCTTAGAGTTTACAAGTTTACTAGTAGGATTCCTTGCCTAGGTAGTTGCTTTCCCCTATATAAGTTCTGGTCTGATTTGTTCATATATAGTTCCGTGTCAGTTTTAGTTTAAGTATTATTAGTTTATAGTAAATATTAAAAACCACAAAAATCAATTAAAAATTTTATTTTAGTTATTAGTCAGAGTCTACTGTGGGTTCGATATCTGGACTTTATTAGGATTTACTACAGTAGATAGGTACATGTGTCTGTCTAGTGATCTAGCACTAGTCTAGATTTATAAATTTAAAACTAGAGTGTCTAGGTTATGTTAGATTTTGATAGACTGATTTCAGCACATCATCAAGTAACTTTGTATTTTTATTGATAGTTATCAACTCTAGAACAAAAACCATCATTCAATCTCAATGGATTTGGGAGATTTAATGTTCAATTGAACCAAATTCACTTTAGGGCTTTATTGATAGTTATCAACTCTAGAACAAAAACCATCATTCAATTTCAATGTTTTATGTTTGTAATTATGTTTTGGACATGTTGGACTTGAATCTGATCTCATATCGACATTCGGACCGACTACGAACCGAACACTCGCTTAAGTTTTGTTTTCTATATTTTTATGTTAAATCTTAGATTTTATTTATGATTGTTGTTCGGTTTAGTTTGATTTTGAGTTTGTAATATTTATTTAAATTTTAGGGCATCCTAAAGTTTGGTTTGGTCAGCTCACTTAATTCGGTATTCTTTTATGTACTTATTTTCTTTCACTCACCAACTTTCTAAGGTGAGTAAATCACATCTCCTTTTTAATTTTAAATGTTTTGCAGGCATGCATATTATAAACCTAAATGTAATTATTCCACATCCTCAACTACAATTCTAATATATGCATTCACGTGTATTGCTCGATTATTTGTTACATGCAAGGTGATTAATTGTTAATTGTTTTATTGTGGGTGGCCTCATCCTCATCCTCATTAGTAAGATCTTATGTCCGACCTAGTAGCTAGACTTAGTGTCATGATGAACGAATTTTTAATCGTTATTGTTGCAAGTTAATCGTTGTGATTACGCACCGCATGAGAATTGATTTATTTAAGTATTATACTAAACTATGTTTTTTTTTCTCGCCAACCGTGTGTTGATCAAATATTTATTTTTATACATATTGCAGGTATTTACATGATATGAGGGAAGACAAGCAAGTAATTGATTACCTTTAGGATATCAACAAACTAAGTAATTATCATAATGTTTGTTTGAATTTTATTTGTTTGGATAATGTTTTGCTTTGTATTTTGTAATGTACTTTGATTATTCAAATTTAAATAATTAGATCTCGTCACATTAATGTTGATAGTTGTTGATACATGTTTTGTCCGTCTCAGTCTTTATTGGTTGATAATGTAATAGTTTAATAGTATGGGGGTTATAAATGTAAATATGCCTAAGTGTAAGGCGCATTCGTTACTCCGTAACGAATGTGTCACATTCGTCTTAATGTAAGTCCCATTCGTTAACCAAGATTAACGAATGGAACATAACGAATGCGGGCTATTTGCTTTCATTAAAGTATTAACGAATAAGCATGTTTATTCGTTAAGTAAGTGTAACGAATGACTCATTCGTTAAGACTATCTTAACGAATGAGATCATCTCCTATAAATACCTCTGTAAGTTATTCTAATGTAAGAGTTCTGATTATTTTCTATCATTCCTCTCGTTACTCTGTCCAATTGCTATCTCAACACACGCACTACACCTACTAACGTAACCATAGCCTAATCGTATTCGTAATTGACGAGATTATCGTTGTAATCACAAGATCTAGATCCGTATATGCTCTATCAATAGTGCTACTGTGCAATCAGTCACGCCCTGACATTTTCATCGTAGGTTGGGGTGTGACACTCGCCAGCAGCCGTCGCTGCCTGCCACTCTCTGCCTCCTCGTCTCCTTCGCGGTTTGTTGTCAGTTTGTTTGCATAGAAAATCCTGAAAGACTAAAAGTCATGTTTTTTTAACTCGTAAAAGCCATTGTATGTATATTATGTGTGCTTTAACATCGAATGATGATGTTTTTTTATTATTATATCGTATTTTTATTGTTTGGTTAACCTTACCCGACCCGACCCGTTGAACCAAGTGAAAATTTTGATTTCCGACCTATGAACTTTTAGCATCTAGGAAAGTTTAGATCCGAAACTATTTTCTAATACAAAAATTTTAATATTCCTTTTTTGGAACTACATAAATTTAAATTACATAGTGTTGTTTGTTACAAACTTAGTAAGGAAATGCTCAAATCAATAGCTTCATACAAAACAACTTTAGTTGATTGATTGCATAGTGTTGTTTGTTACAAACTAAGTAAGGAAACGCTCAAATAAATAGCTTCAAACAAAACAACTTTAGTTGATTGATTGGTTAACCACTATAAGTTAAAACTTAATTTGGCAATACGATAGTTGGTAGTAAACTTTTTGGCCTGACTTGGTTTCTTATACAAAATCAAATGCTACAACTAGTTGACAGTAGAGGTGGTCAAAAAAACCGGTCATCGAACCGGTTTGCCGGTTTAAACCGGAAACCGGTTTTTAAGAAAACCGGTTTTTTGTAAACCGGTTTGACCGGTTTACAAACCGGCGGTTTGTATATCGGTTACACAATTTGGAGCCAAAACCGGTTTTATAACCGGTTATAAAAAAAACCGGTTTTTTTTAATAACCGGTTAACCGGTTTTTTTATAAACCGGTTTTTGACCGTTATAAAAAAACCAGTTAACCGGTTTTTCTATAACCGGTTAACCGGTTAAAAACCGGTTTTTTCCCGTTGAATAACGGCTATATAGCCGTTTTTTTTTTATTTTTTGACCGTTTTTTTTTCCCCCATTTTACCCCCACAAACATCTATATATAGCTTAGGTTGGGTATTGGTTAGATCACACTCGATTATACAACTCCAAACGCTCTAAACGTTTATTTCATACGCGATTATTTTGTTATCTCACGCTCAATTATACCACATTACCACTCCATACGCTCTTATTTCGTAGTCGATTATCATGGCCTCCCAAAGTGCTGCTTCATTCGTCAACATGGGTGCCTCGAACACGGGAGAAACGGTCGTTCGGGTCATCCCCACGAAACGAAACCATGATGTTTGGCAACATTTCGACCAATGCGAAATGTCTAACGGTAGCCAAAAAGCTCGATGCAAACATTGTTTGAAGTTTTATGGCAAAGATGCAAACTCCACTTTAAAAGCGCATGTGCAAAGGCCCTTTTGCAAGGCCTTGAAGGACGAATCGGGAAGTAGTTCGCAGCCGGAGATGACGAATCAAGGAACGGTGTTTACGTACGACCTTGAAGCGGTACGTCAACAGTTTTCAAACTTTGTGATTCAACAAACACTTCCTTTCAACCACTTCGACAACCCTCAATTCACGGAGATGATGCAAAAGTATGTTCAACCACGCTACCAACACGTAAGTCGTTCGACCCTTAGAAGAGATTGTCTTAAAGCATGGAAAAACGCTAAATCCGAACTAATTTCATACTTTTCAAACTTACAAACTGGTGTAAACTTAACAACGGATGTGTGGTCGGTACCTAATGGTTCGCCCGACTCATACATTTGTGTGACGGCTCATTGGGTTGACCCCGAGTCGTGGCAAATGATGAAACGAACCGTTGCGTTTCAATTGTTTGATTACCCGCACACGGGTAGAAATATTTTTAAACTCTTGGATAAAGTCATTCGACAATACAAGATTGAACATAAAATCTTTTCAATTTCGTTTGATAACGCGTCCAACAATACGGCCGCGGTTGGCCATTTAAAATTAAAGTATAAACCTATTTGTGATGGAGCGTTTTTTCATAGCCGATGCATTGCACATATTATCAACTTGGCCGTGCAAGATGGGTTAAACGTGATCGAAACGCAAAGAAACAATTTTAAAAGAATGTTACGAGATGTTTTTAGCAACAATACAACATTTTCAAGATACAAAAAATTTTGTGTAGAAGCTAATTGTCAATGGTTGGGGCCAAATTGGGATTGTCCAACAAGATGGAACTCGACTTGTGATATGTTTGAGAAAGCCATCCAACAAAAAGAATCATTAATTGCGTTTCATCAAATTTTGTCAAATAGGGGTAAATGTGCACCGTACGATCCTAGAAACTGGTTATTGATTGAGATCGTTACGGAGGTCCTTCAAATTTTTAAATCTTGCACAACTAGTTTATTCGGGGTTTACTATCCAACAAGCCCCATTGTTTTACCAAAAATTGCTGTCATTTGCACAAAGTTGAGTGAACTTCATTGTAGGGGTGCACCTTATTTTGATATGGGTGTAAAAATGAAAGAAAAATTTAGAAAATATTTTCAACAACTACCCGCTGTTTTGACATGTGCTGCGTTAAACCCTTGCATCAATGTTGGTGGTGTTGAAGCTTTAATAGAAAAAATTTGTGATGAGCTAGAGTTAAACGACGATCAAAACCCCTATTATAACCAAACTTTAAAGAATGCTTTCAACACCACCTTGTCAAACATGTATGATGTTTACCTTACAAAATACGGGTCGTCTTCCCAAATTCATGACTCGTTAAGAGCTGTTGCCCAATCCCAATCCCAAACCGACCTTGAAATGGGGATGTACTACATGATTTGGGAAGACGCCGGTAAACGTCAAAAGGTAAACACCCCAGCAGTGAACTTGGAAGGTATGGTGGTACCAACTTTGTGAAACACATGACTCCGGATGAATTTAGAAGTCTTGATTTGCTGACTTGGTGGAGAGGTAAGGAGGATGAGTTTCCGATCCTCGTCGCCATGGCCAAAGATTTACTAACGGTCCAAGCTTCCACGGTAGCTTCGGAGTCTGCTTTTTCTGTTTCTGGCAGGGTTATATCGATTAGGAGGACTCGACTCACTCCACCAGCTATAGAGATGTCGATTTGCTACAAGGATTACTTGGACTCTTTAGATAGGGCACAACATCAACGCTCACTCGAGGGGGAAATGGAGTATGAAGCGGGCTTGTATGAAGACGAGGTCAATGAAGGACACACTCAACCAATGACCGATGAAGAAGCCGCGTACGACGATTACCTAAGAAATAGCTCGGGATCGGGTAGCGAAGAAAATTAGTTAAAGAAACAACAAACATGGAGGCAAATAATGAGTAAGAAACAGCAAGTTGTTCATGTAATCGTGTCTAAGCATTCTTTAATGTTTGTATTTTTGAGTTACGAATATGCGATAACGATTTAATGTTTGTATTTTTAATGTAAAAACTATAAATGAAAGTTATGTGTTTTTAATCTTCCAAGCAAAGAACCCTAACAACGAAAGCAAAGAATGGCTTCGGTCTTCCAAACTAAACCCTAAACCCTAAACCCCAAACCCTAAACCCAAAAAAAAAAAAAAAAAACCGGTTAACCGGTTAGACCGGTTATTAGAAAACCGGTTAATAAAAAAACCGGTTTATTAACCGGTTCTAACCGGTTTCTAAACCGGTCCTAACCGGTTAGACCGGTTAGGGTTTTCATATACAAAAACCGGTTAATAACCGATCCGGTTATTAACCGAACCGGTTTTTTTCCGGGCCAAAAAAAACCGGTCCGGTTAATAACCGAACCGGTTTTTTTAAAAAAACCGATTTGTGCACCTCTAGTTGACAGTAAGAAAAAATGGTAAAAATTTTTATGTTTTAAATAATGGATAAATTACAAGATGCCATTTTGTTTACATATCACTACTGTAGTTTTTAACCCATTATTAAGTGAGGTTTGTCAAATAATAAAAGAATGTTTGTTATTTGAAAAAAAGGAACAAAATTAAAGGTAAAAAATAAATGAAATAAAGAAGCTCCATTATTTCAATTGTGATTCTCAAAATACTTCTTATTAGTGAAATTGTGTGTAGCTTAGCACACCATATAATAAATCTAAAAGCCTTTTTGACAATGATAATATCTAGCTACTGCAAATGCAAGGTCCTCTTGGGCCTATGAGACAATTTTCCTCCTTAAGTTGTATATCTTGTGAATACACATATAGAAGAACCTGTTAATATGTGATAAGTACATTTATAGACGTGTATATATTCATACACCTAAAACTATAAATGTTTAAATTAAAAAAATGATAAAAAATGCAATGATTTTGCTTACCATCCATTCAATTTTAGGTCCAGAGTACTTATTTTTTTTATTCAAGTTAAATCTAAAACTATCGCAATATAGTATCCAATACATGCGTTATGTACGGTAAGAATGGAGACAATTATCATATTATTATATAAAAAGAAAATAATAAATTAACACAATTGATAATAAATATGACTTAAATGGGCTTGACCCACATGTATTTTCAATCGCAGATACTTTTTTTATATGTAGACCTACAAGCATTAAAAATTTAACCTTTTATATATATATATTTTTATATATATATATATATATATAATGAAAACCCGTGTGAAAACCCTATATACTAACATCATTTTTTTTGTTTTGTTTTTTCACGCATGTAATATAAGTTGTTACATTTAATACAAAATATCGAAAAATAAAAAAAATTGTTTTGTTATTTTTAAACATTTTTTACTAATTTTTACATATGTTTTTAGGAGAGAGAAAAAGTTATTTTTGTTTTTACATTTTTTATTAACTTTAATTGTGGACCATAAGTTTCAAACTTGTTAATTAAAAACATATAGTTGAGAATGAATTTCTAGAGTTTTCACAACTTAAGTGGGTTTTTATTTTAACCTTACCATATATATATATATATATAAGGGATCTTTTGAGAACCATGGTGAGTTTAAAAACTCCATTTTAGGCCACATATTTAATTAAATGAATTGGAATATATGGTTGAGATTAAATCTGGAAAAAAAGTCAAAGTAGGAGAGAGAATAAAGATGTAAGTGGTTACACTAACTTTTACGTCCGTTACGCATGTGTAAAAAGTCGACTCAATGCATAAAATATTCTGTAATTTTTTTACGTGTAAAAAATCGTTACACTAAGTTCTTTCGAGTTCTTAAAACTCAAAAGATTCTCATTTAAAATCTCACATATGAAGTTAAATATATACACGCAAACCACATAATATATTCACTAAAATAATAGAAGAGTAATAATCTCTCTCTCTCTCCATTAATAAATTTAACACTTTTTTTCATTATTATCCTCTGACCTATTTATATTAAATTTATAAGAAAATATTTTTTTTAGATTTCTCCCATTTATTCTTTTATCATATAATTTTTCCATCAATACTTTTTTATTTAGCTATAATCAAATAAGAAATTTAAACATGGTTAAATTTAAATTTTTTTGGTATCTTCATAATTTTAAATAGATCCGCATACTCGCATGATTAAAAATAAAAGAAAGAGTATGTAAGTAGAATGTATTTAAAAGGGAAAATTCTCAAAATAGCCCTTTTTAGAGAGAGAAGTCCCAAAATAACCATTTTTTTTCAAAATCTTTTATAATTTGGACTGTCAAGACGCATTGGGAAAAAATAAAAATAAAGACGAGATTTCGATAGAAAGTCAGGTAAAAGACGAGATTTGGGGAAATAATATCGGTAAAGTCCAAATTATTTGTTATCTTGGAGCAAAAGTTCAAATTTTTCAAAAAAAATTTTACTCAAGAAAACCGTCTTAAGAGACTGTATTATTATGTTTCCTACCTTTTCCGTCCATATTTTTAAATTCTTGAAAAAATATATTTTTACAATTATACCCCTAAACCACCATCCCCCACTTGAACCACCACCACCACCACTACCGCCACCATCCACCACCACCACCCACCCACCCACCGTCCGCCACCACCATCCGTCACCACGCACCACTCACCGGAAAACAATGACGTCACCACACCTCCTCTCTTTCTCCGTCTTCATCCTCCTCACCTCCGCCGTAAGCTCATAACCGTTATCAGCTTCCGAGCTTACGGCGGAAAAAGATATGCATTAAGATTCACAAAACGGCATAAGACAGCATACCAAGCAGTAGGCAAGTTATCAAATATGCTAATGCGAGACAGTGAGACAGCCATTAACATAGGGCGTCCAAGCTTAATCAGTTCTTCATGTGGACCATGTGGAGGTTCAAAATCATGATCCCTTGCATTTTGGTACATAAGAAACATGTATACCCCATACGCCACCATTGCTAGACCAGTAAGTGTCAACAAGAAGTTCAGGAGCTTCAACAAACACTCCAAACACTCCTTACAAGCCATACTTGTCTTATTTATCTTGAACTTGCTTAAACCAAAAATGATATAATCTAATCAATTACTGCAACATTATTCCGCCATACGCTCGGAAATTGATAACGGTTGTGAGCTTACGGCGGAGGTGAGGAGGATGAAGACGGAGAAAGAGAGGAGGTGTGGTGACGTCATTGTTTTCCGGTGAGTGGTGGGTGGTGACGGATGGTGATGGCGGACGGTGGGTGGGTGGTGGTGATGGATGGTGGCGGTAGTGGTAGTGGTTCAAGGTGGTGGTGGTGGTTCAAGTGGGTGATGGTGGTTTAGGTAAAAAATATATTTTTTCAAGAATTTAAAAATATGGACGGAAAAGATAGGAAACATAATAATACAGTTTCTCAAGACGGTTTTCTTGAGTAAAAAAATTTTTGAAAAATTTAAACTTTTGCTCCAAGATTACAAATAATTTGGACTTTACCGACATTATTTCCCAAAATCTCGTCTTTTACTTGACTTTCTTTCGAAATCTCGTCTTTATTTTTATCTTTTCCCAATGCGTCTTGACAGTCCAAATTGTAAAAAATTTTGTGGAAAAAATGGCTATTTTGGGACTTCTCTCTCTAAAAAGGGCTATTTTGAGAATTTTCCCTGTATTTAAATTATATTTTTTAGTTACACAAACGTAGCATTAACTTTATTCAAAAAGTGATATTTTGTTTAGCATGTGTAATTTGTGTATTTTATGTAATATGTGTATTTTGTGTCATGTAATTTATGTTACCTTGTGTACTAAATGAAATTGGTAAATTATGTAATTTTGTATATTTCGTAGTTGTATAATTAACGTAATTTGAGTCATTTGCTAATTGTTGTAGATGTAATTTTGGTAACTCATTTGTATATTGTGTAGTTTATGTACCTTGTGTACTAAATGTAATTGGTAAATTATGTATTTTTGTGTATTTCATAGTTGTATAATTAATGTAATTTCAGTCATTTGCTAATTGGTGTAAACATAATCTTGGTAACTCATTTGTATATTGTGTAGTTTGTGTATTTGAGGTAATTTTTGTAATTTGTATAAAGAGATTTTAATTTGTGTAATGTATTTTTTAACAAATATCATGTTTTTATCATTTAAAAATATGGTCAAATATAATAAAAAAGGATGAAAAATAATATGATGTTAAGTCTTTTGTATTTTCTTGTTCCTATTATCTTTATACCCTTTTCCCATATAATATAAAATTTTATATTGTGATTTAACAACCATAAAAAGTAAAGATTTAAATGAATATGTGGTTGTAAATGAGTTCTTACAACTCATTGATTTCTCAAATTATCCTCCGCTATATTCAAACATTGATATTTTAACACTTATTTTAATAGGTGTTTGTTTAATCCTAACTATTTTGTAATCAGTAACCACTGCATTTAAAAGTAATTTATGAACAATTGAGAAGAATGTTGTGATAAGTCACTCTATACAATAGGATAAAGCTTATATCTCAATCTACATGTTTCTATTGGTGCAGGGTGTTTGAAGCATAATAAGCATTAAATGTGTTTATTACTTGTTTTCATTCAAAAAGCTTGTTTAGCTCATTTTACCCAAATTCTAAATGCCCAGTCATTAACATCACAAGCATTAAGCGTGTTAAACGAGTCGAACCATTTTTAGTATTTATCTTTTTTAACTCAAACCATTTTGACCATTTACCAATTTGGATAACAGCCTGTTATGACTTGTATCAATTTTTATTAGTGTTTTGACCTTAACCAAAACTATAGTTTTTAAAATTATCAATTCAGATTTGATAATTTTGTTAGGTCAAAATCTGAACAAACAATTTAAACGGTATGGGCTATTTTTTTAAATTGGTCTTTTCAACCCGAACCATTTTGACCCGTTGCAAATTTTTTAAAACAACCGTTGTAAGTTATATAAGTTTTTATTAAAGTAGTTTTGACTTGAACAAAAGTCACCATTTTCTAAAATGACCTGTATGTATTCGATGATTTTCTCAGGTCAAATAAGAAGGAAACTTGTGATGCAATTGTAGTCTGAAATGTAAAAAACACGTTTTGGTAATAAGGTTAGGTCCGAAAGGTGCCTTCACATTAAACGCAACGTGTGATACAAATGTTGTAATCAAAGAAGTAGTTTCGAATTTGTAAATAATCATTTTAAGGTCTCATTTAAGATGCAAAATTATTATATTAAACAAAATACACGACTTATGAAATACATCATTTTCATGTTCCGTGTCCTGTCTGATGGAAGATACAAAGTTAATGTAATTTTTAGTGTAACAATATTTAAAAGATGAAGATCAATGTGCATATAGATAATAATCTAGAGCAGAATGTCATCAGACAACATAAATGCTAACCTAAATATATAGTTTCTACAATGTTGAAAACCCACCACCAAACTAGTAAATGATTCTATTTATCATAACATTTCTTGAAGGGTGATAACTATGATATAACTTAATTGACTAAATGGTTTTATCAATGACCTGAGTCGAGTTATTGCTTGACTCGATTAGGGAATAAGTCGACTCGGGGTTGTGGCTCGACTCGAATCAAAAGAATTCGAGTCGAGTTAAGTGTTTCGACTCGTTGAACTTGGCCTAGAATTAGGAAAACGTCATTTTCCGATTAAGTTTTTGGTAAAGGCCTATTAATGAAAATAAAATTCTTCCAGTTCAACCCTAGCCAGGGGCTCTACCCCTTGGAACCTTACTAAGGGCAACCGCCCCTAGACCTGTTGCTAGGGGCTGCCCCCGGACCCCCGTTCGTTGAGGGTTTCACTAACCTAGAAGTATGAGATAGTTATAACTAGTTAATTGATACTAGTAACTTGTTAAACAGTTAGCCATGCTCAATTGAAGAGATGTATCACCATTAACTCCGAGAGAAACCGGATTCAAGTGCTAGCCCCTTTCTCTATGATGTTTTTCGGGGCTGTGTACATACTCCTATGTGTTTAGTTAATACACTTACCTTAAGTGGTAAGTGTATGCTATATGATTGTTTGTGAATGTAAATTGAATGATATAGAAAGGGTTAAGAGTATGTATGCGGATGTATATTAATATATATATATATATATATATATATGTATGTATATATAACTAAATGTATGTATGGTTGTATGGAGAAGAATGAATGGTTGTATGGTTGAATGGTTAAAGTGTTGCAGACCCTAATAATAATATCTGCGAAGAGTAAGGGTTGCAGACCCTAATAATATATGCAAAGATTAAAGGGTTGCAGACCCTAATAATATCTACAAAGACTAAAGGGTTGCAGACCCTAACAATATCTACGAAGACTAAAGGGTTGCAGACCCTAATAATATTTGCGAAGAATAAAGGGTTGCAAACCCAAATCATATCTGCGAAGGTTAAATGGTTGCAGACCCTAATAATATCTGCGAAGGTTATAGGGCGAAAGGCTTTTTAAAACGTAGAACAATTATATATGCCCTAAATAATAAAAGAAAGTTAAAGAATGAAAATATGAATGTATGAAAGTAAGAACATATGTAACTTGTATGAATGAAAGATAAGCAGATTAAGCACATAATATGTATCCAATGATGCGTATATGTAAAAATGTGAATGTAATGTATGTTGCCTGATTAACTAGAACTCACTCAGCGTAGATGACTTTTAGTATGCACGTAGGCAAATAGGATGAGACAACTGGCTTGAGGGAGACACATGGCAGTGGACCAACGAGGCTGGCATCTGAAGAGAAAGAATGTTACGATGTTCTCTTTCATTATGTTTGAATTGATAAGACAAGTTGATGTTTAATAAGACAAGATTTGAACGCTTTGTAATATATTGTTGAAGTTTTAATTTTTCGTGAAAAATTTTAATTCACTTTGATGTTTAGAACTGTGTTTGTTAATAAATCTAACACGCCAATTAGGGGTGAGCACGGTTCGGTTCGGTTTTTAGGTAAAACCGAAACCAAAACCGAAAAGTCGGTTTTTCGAATATACAAACCGTTCGTTTTTTGGTTTTTTGGTTTTCGGTTTTTGTTTTTTTTTGTTTCGGTTCGTTTACAATCGGTTTTTTTATGTGTGTAGACATTGCAAAAAATTCCAAAATAATGAAAATGCATATTAGATTCAAAACATAAAAATAGGTATTTGTTACATGGAACCAAACGAATACAAACTTGCAAGAATACTGGAGTTTAAAATTCAACAAAGTTCTTAATCAAAAAACACTAAAAGTTTAGTTCAAATCTTCATTCTTCATCTTATTCATCTTCAAAGTTTACTCCCAATCTTCATCATCTTCATCACCATCAACGGTAAATCTTTTTAATGTTTTGTTTCCGGTCATAACATCTAAAAAAACACATATAATTGTATTAATATTTAAGTAAAAACACATATCGGTTCGGTTTGGTTTTTTTCGATTTTTTAAAAATGGAAAACCGAACCGAAACTGAAATTTTGGGTTTTCAAAAATACAAAAAATTAACCGTCGGTTAATGCTTCGGTTCGGTTTTTTCGATTTGGTTTTTTGGTTAATTCGGTTTCGGTTCGGTAATTCGGTTTCTTGCTCACCCTTAACGCCAATGCAGGGCACCGGGATCGAGACCTTACATAATTTCATTCTCAGAGTCTATTTTCAAAGTACTAGTGAGGATATGGATTGTTTTTGTGTGGAGCGACTGAAGAAACGTGGATCGACTCACTGGTAGACGATCTACTTTCCTCGGGTGTGAT
This sequence comes from Bidens hawaiensis, assembly GCF_021521415.1. Taxonomy (NCBI): domain Eukaryota; kingdom Viridiplantae; phylum Streptophyta; class Magnoliopsida; order Asterales; family Asteraceae; genus Bidens; species Bidens hawaiensis. Next base: position 28,921 of record NW_027505638.1, read on the forward strand.
TATGCTTCTTCACCGATGGTTTTCTTGGATCTGGGCTCTTCCACCTACAAAATGAACAGCACCGTCAACTTACCCCTCAGAAAGGGACAGAGGGGTCCTCTTTGGGGTAACCCTCCGGTGTGAGAATAAGTATTTGTAGGAGAAGATAATGTTATCAGAGTAAGGAAATCTGGAGAGTATTGCTTAATAGCTGAATACCCTGTGATTTTCTGTGATTGTGTGAGTTACTGGCTGTAACTGTCTGTGAGTGAATGTAATTGAATGTGAATGAATATGATTGAATGTCTCTCCTTGTGGAGTTGATGCTGTACTTATAGTGCTAGGGTTTCCACTGATTGGGCTCAGCCTTGTTGGCCTCCTCCAATTGCTCTGCGCCACGTGTCCTCTGGGACACCTGGTGCTTTCTCATTGGTTATAATCACGTGGTAGCACATGGGTTATGCTGAGTTGTCCACCTTTCATTTGGTAGCTGTCAACATCAGCATATTCTTATTCCTTAAAAAGATACATTCTGGAAGGTTGTCTGACGTGCACAATCAAGGTTTCCCTAATCCTGATTTGGATAAGGATGAGGTTGATTATGTGCATGTGTGATACGCGCCTATCCTGAGGATGCGCGAGGTCTTCTCTTTATTCTCACGCGCAGATGTTTCATGCGCAGATGTGATATGCACGAGCATGTGATATGCGCCATGCGCGGATGCGCCACGCGCATATGTGATGCGTGAGCATATGTGATGCGTGAGCATCTGTGGTGCCTGGGCATGTGTGGTGCCTGGGCATATGATGCCTGAGCATGTGTGGTGCCTGGGCATATGATGCCTGAGCATATGTGGTATGCGCCATGCGCATAGATTTTGGCTTTGTGCCTTCGTAATGTCTTGATTTCAAGTCACTTGTCTGTATCTTGTGGGTTGACCTGCCTCGCTCGGTGTTGAAGCGGGTACATACCTCTTCAAGCCCCCCCAGTCTAATGTGTGTCTTGTCTCGCGCGAGCGAGGCAAGATAGATATTAGACTTAACAATTTGCTCTTTTAGTAGGTGTTTGTCTTTTTCTTCTTATTACTCGTCATTGCGCGAAATTCTATCCTTTTGGTTGAAAACGAATCATCTATGTACGTGATGGAGACGTGTCAGACCTTTCGTGTGCTCGATGTGCTACAGTTGCCTTTCGTGTCCCCTCACAGAGTGTCAGGAACACGTGTCGCGCTCGCATTGGTCCGTTCCTGCGAGTGGTGGCGCGTGAACTCTGGCAACAGCTGTATTACTTCTTTTCGTGTCCCCTCACACAGTGTGATTGACACGTATGTACCCGCCTCAACACCGAGCGAGGCGGGTCAACCCACAAGATACAGACAAGTGACTTGAAATCAAGACATTACGAAGGCACAAAGCCAAAACCTATGCGCATGGCGCATACCACATATGCCCAGGCACCACACATGCTCAGGCATCATATGCCCAGGCACCACACATGCCCAGGCACCACAGATGCTCACGCATCACATATGCTCACGCATCACATATGCTCACGCATATCACATATGCGCGTGGCGCATCCGCGCATGGCGCATATCACATGCTCGTGCATATCACATCTGCGCATGAAACATCTGCGCATGAGAATAAAGAGAAGACCTCGCGCATCCTCAGGATAGGCGCGTATCACACATGCACATAATCAACCTCATCCTTATCCAAATCAGGATTAGGGCAACCTTGATTGTGCACGTCAGACAACCTTCCAGAAGGTATCTTTTTAAGGAATAAGAATATGCTGATGTTGACAGCTGCCAAATGAAAGGTGGACAACTCAGCATAACCCATGTGCTACCACGTGATTATAACCAATGAGAAAGCACCAGGTGTCCCAGAGGACACGTAGCGCAGAGCAATTGGAGGAGGCCAACAAGGCTGAGCCCAATCAGTGGAAACCCTAGCACTATAAGTACAGCATCAACTCCACAAGGAGAGACATTCAATCATATTCATTCACATTCAATTACATTCACTCACAGACAGTTACAGCCAGTAACTCACACAATCACAGAAAATCACAGGGTATTCAGCTATTAAGCAATACTCTCCAGATTTCCTTACTCTGATAACATTATCTTCTCCTACAAATACTTATTCTCACACCGGAGGGTTACCCCAAAGAGGACCCCTCTGTCCCTTTCTGAGGGGTAAGTTGACGGTGCTGTTCATTTTGTAGGTGGAAGAGCCCAGATCCAAGAAAACCATCGGTGAAGAAGCATAATCACACCCGAGGAAAGTAGATCGTCTACCAGTGAGTCGATCCACGTTTCTTCATTGGCGCCATCCACTGTTACAACGGCAATCAGATCTCATCAGATCTATATATATAAAAAAATCACCATGGTTTCTGGCGTTCATAACGTTGATCAAGTTCTGGAGGATATTGAACGTGAGGATGTTAATGAGGGACAGCAGTTTCTGAGGGGGCCGCGTGATTCTACGTGCACCACCAGTAACCGTCCCTTCATCACAACTCCTCACGGCCATACTGAAACTCCTCCAGACGATCTCACGTTACAAAATCTTGCCGGCGCGAAACAAAAAGGACCAATGGGTCCAGAAGATGAAACAAATGATCCTAAAGAATGGCTCATAAACGAGCAGCGGCGTCTAATGGACAAGTACAATGAGATGGTCAAACAGAAAAAGCTAGCCGACTTAACACAAAGGCAGGCGTTTGATAAGCAAACTGTTCATGGAACAAAAAGGTCGCGCGCGCCGGAAGAGGGACATTCTGTTCACACTGCACACACTGAGTTCAGTGATGAAGAAGTGCACAGCATGAGGAAGACGCGAGATACTCATGCGGGAGGCTCACAGCTCCGCGCGCCTGTGAACATGGCGCCTGGAACCAGAGCCGATCTGGATCTGCACATACCGTACAGCCCACCAGTTAGAGGGCAAGTGGACGTAACCACACCGTACAGACCGGCCATCTTGGTGAAACATTCAAAGTTCACTGAACGCATCGCTAAGGCTCCCATCCAGCACAAAACCAAGATGCCAAGTGGTTTGGGCAAGTATGACGGCACAACTGATCCAGACGATTTCTTGCAAGGTTTTTACAACACGGGAAACCTAGAGAGCTGGACGATGCCAACATGGTGTCACATGTTTGCTCGTTGCCTCACGGGCGCGGCGCGTGTATGGTTCGAGAGCTTGCCGACTGGGCAAATCGATGGGTTCGAGGAACTATTGGAAAAGTTCCAAGCCCACTTCGTGCAACAGCGCAGACACACGCGCGACCCTGATGACATCATGCACTGCGTGCGCAGGAATGATGAAATGATTGAAGACTACATCACTCGTTTCAATCAGGAGTCTCTGGCAATCGGAGGTATCACTGAGCAACTATTGCGCGTGGCCTTTATACAAGGTGCGCGCAGTGATCAACTCCGCCGAGCTCTCGTAAGCAGAGATGGCATGCCCACCACGTGGGCCAAGTTAATGGAGGCATCGCGAGTTTTCGCGAGAAATGAAAAACAAATTGCCCAAGATAGGGCAAGAGAAAGAGCGCATCAAGCTGAGTCACCGCGCAGCAAAGAAAAGAGGGGCAAACAGAATTCTGTATGGTCCAGGTTGCAACCAACCAGTTTTTCTTCCGCAGAAAAGCAGGCGCAACCAAGCTCACCCCAGCCCCAAAAAGATGTTCGTAATCGCGGGGAGGGTGACAAGAGGGAGGGCGGCAGAGATCCTAACAGACCTCTGCCAAGAATATGGACTCCCCTCACTAAAACGCCTTCACAGGTGTTAAGCACTGAGAATGTCCAATTCAAAAGCCCCAAGCCACTACACTACAAGGGACCATCAGACAGTGGCAAGTACTGTGAGTTTCACAAGTCCACAGGACACAACACTGATGCATGCCACCACTTGAAGGATGCAATTGAAAAGGATGTGAAATCAGGCAAGCTGGCTCACCTGGTAAAAAACTCAAGACCAGAAAATGAACAACCAGAAGGAGCCTCTGCCAGCAAAAAGTACAAAAGAATCTGTGTAGCTGAGGGAGGAAGGCAAGGGCAAACATCAAGAAAAAGAAGCGCGCAAATCCAAGGAGATTGGCGCGAGCAACAAGTCATCTTCCCAAGAATCAGGGGAGGCCCTTCCATCAGCAGTCCTCTTGTTATCACTACACACATTGCTCATTACGAAGTGTCAAAAGTCCTGGTGGACACTGGCAGCGAATCAGACATCATGTATGAGCAATGTTTCAGAAAACTGGATCCGGCAGACCAAGCGAGGCTTGAAATTGTGAATGCACCAATCTCTGGTGTTTCAAATGAAATCATTCATCCCCTAGGTCAAATACAATTTGAGCTAACTATGGGGGATGAGAAACACAAGCGAGCCGAAGTTGTCAACTTCTTGGTCCTGCCCACAACTTCTTGCCACAATATGATCTTGGGTAGAGGAACGATTGCCCAATTTAACGCCATACCGTCGCCAGCGCACGGCGCGTTGGGGTTCCCAACACCAACAGGTGTAACTTTTGTATACCGAGATCATTTGTGCGCAGTGACAAGTACTCCGCGGGAAGGGAGAATGAAAACTCCAATGGCAGAAAACGCGCCAGAGGAATGGATTCTCAACCCGAAATTCCCGGAGCAAAAAATCACAATTGGCGCTACGATATCAGACGACACGAGGTTGAGAATGAAAAGGTTGCTCACAGCATATATGTCGGTCTTCGCGTGGCAACACTCTGATATGACTGGGGTTACGCGAGACCTGGCACAACATTCTCTCAACACGTTCAAGTCTGTAGAGCCAATTGCTCAAAAGAAGAGAGTCATGGGGGATGAGAAGGCGAGGGCCATGAATGAGCAGGTTGAGGATTTACTGCGCGCAAACATCATCCGCCCGATACGATACCAGACGTGGGTAGCCAACCCTGTGATGGTAAAGAAAAGTAACGGGTCGTGGAGGATGTGCATTGACTTCAAAGACCTCAACAAAGCGTGCCCAAAAGATTGTTACCCCCTCCCAAACATCGACGCAAAGGTGGACTCCGTGGCGCCATTCAAGCTCAAATGTCTCCTGGATGCCTACAAAGGCTATCACCAGATTCAAATGGCACCACAAGATGAGGACAAGACCGCATTTAGAACCGACAAGGGTGTTTTTTGCTACACAAAAATGCCCTTTGGTTTGAAGAATGCGGGCGCCACCTACCAAAGACTTATGGATGCCGTTTTCAGCGAGCAAATCGGAAGAAACCTAGAAGTCTATGTGGATGATTTGGTGATCAAAAGCAGGGAGGAAAAGCAAATGCTCAAAGACATCGAAGAAACCCTTGGGCGCCTAAAGGAAGTTAACATGAAGCTCAATCCGAGCAAATGTACTTTCGGCGTACTAGAAGGAAAATTTCTAGGTGTAATGGTCACCAAGGATGGTTTCAAGGTGAACCCTGAGAAGGTGGAGGCCATCCTTGACATGCCCTCGCCATCCACCATGAAAGAAGTTCAGAAGCTGAATGGTAGATTGGTTTCAATCAACAGGTTCCTAGCGAACCATGCAACCAAATCTACCCCATTTGTCAATACATTGAGGAATTGCTTAAAGAAAAGCCAATTCAAATGGACTCCTGAGGCCGAGCAAGCTTTCAGGGAGATAAAAGAATGTTTGATAAATCTGCCCGCGCTCACAGCTCCTCTTCCTGGTGAAACTTTGACATTATACCTATCAGCAGGAGAGCGCGCCATCGGCGCAGTATTATTGGTGGATCGCAACGGAATCCAAACGCCAATATACTATGTGAGTCGGGTGCTGACAGATCCTGAGACGCGCTACTCCATCATGGAAAAGTTAGTCTTGTCACTAACACACGCGTCGCGCAAGCTTCATAGATATTTCAATGGTCATCCCATTGAAGTACTGACTGGTTACAACATCCAGCAAGTCTTGCGGCGCCCCGCGCTCTCGGGAAGGCTGACAAAATGGGCCCTGGAATTAGGTGAACACACGATCGCCTATAAGCCCCGTCCAGCAATAAAGGGGCAAGTTTTAGCTGATTTCATCGCGGAAATCCCCGAAGGAAGAGTTGAAGAGGCTCAGCGCGAGGTAGACCCTCCGCGAGCCAATGATGAAGAAAATGTTTGGAGATTGTTCATTGACGGAGCTTCAAACAACGAAGGGTCCGGCGCAGGCCTCAAATTGGTGGATCCAGAAAATCATGAATATACTTACGCCATCAGGTTGGACTTCAAGAGCACCAACAATGAGGCTGAGTATGAAGCCCTGCTAGCTGGCCTACGCATCGCGCACAAATTCGGGATTAAAAGGCTAGAGGCCCATGTTGATTCATACTTGGTAGCAGCACAGGTCAATGGCCTTTATGATGCCAAGGAGAACACCATGCCTCTATATCTAGAGCAGGCGAAAAAGCTCATCGAGCAGTTTGACTGCTTCAGAATCATTTATATTCCGCGCAGTGAAAACAAATCTGCTGACGCGCTGAGCAAGATGGCATCAACCAGTTTTGATCACTTTGGCAAAGATGTCAGGGTAGAAGTAATGAGCAACCCATCGGTGGTAGCGAAGTCTGTCCTGGTAACTCATACAACCCCTTCATCATGGATAACTCCAATAATGGAATTCTTGAAGGAGGGAAAAGTACCAGATGATCGCGCACAAGCGAGGAAGATAAGACACAAGGCGCAGAACTATGAACTGCTTGATGGTACATTATATCGACGCTCTTATCTTGGGCCGCTCATGAAATGCCTAGATGCTGAGGAAGCAAGCTATGTGATCAGAGAGATACACGAAGGAATCTGTGGAATTCATGCTGGCCTGCGCATGGTGGTTGCCAAGGCAATGAGCGCAGGCTACTATTGGCCAGGCATGTACTTGGACGCTTTAAAAGAAATCCAAAAATGCAAAGCATGTCAGAGCTATGCGCCAAACACCATGCGGCCAAAGAACAACTTGATTCCAGTAACCTCAGCATGGCCTTTCCACAAATGGGCAATCGACATTGTGGGTCCCCTACCGCAAGCGCCTGGGCGAGTAAAATTTTTGGTAGTGGCAGTAGATTATTTTACAAAATGGGTTGAAGCTAAGCCACTAGCAAAAATAACAGCCGAAGCGATGAAGCAGTTTATCTGGAGCCACATCATATGCCGTTTTGGCTTGCCCATGGAAATTGTGAGCGATAATGGCAAGCAATTCACTGACAAGAAGATATCCAGCTGGCTCAAGGAATTGCGCATCAACCAAATTTTCACTTCAGTTTATCACCCTCAGGGGAATGGACAAGTGGAACGCGCGAACCAAAGCTTGTTAAATGGGCTGAAGAAAAGGTTGGTGATCCCATTCTTGGGTCGAAGAGCTACCTAATGTCCTGTGGGCACACAGGACATTAAGCAAAACCAGCAATGGCGAATCCCCGTTCAGCCTAACCTATGGAACAGAGGCAATGATTCCAGCAGAAATTGGATGCCCATCCCATAGAGTGCTCATGATGAACAAGATTGATAACGAGCGCGAAAGGAGGTTGGATCTCAACTTACTTGAAGGGCGCAGAGAGGCGGCTATCATCAGTGAAGCCAAGTACAAGAAAAAGCTGGAAAAATATTACAACCAGCGCGTGAAAGAATGCCACTTTAAGAAAAATGATTTTGTCCTTCGAAACAATGAAGCTAGCCGCGCGATACCCCCGGGAAAAATGTCCCCCAATTGGGAGGGACCTTATCAAGTCTCGGAAGAATTGGGAAAAGGCGCATACGCTTTAAAAGATTTGAATGGAAAGAAGATCCCGCGCGCATGGAACGCGGCACAACTTAGAAAATGTTTCATGTAAAAATGTCAAGTTTGTAATCAAGGCTTTTTAAGCCATTGTGAATAATGATACGCGCTATCTTCTCTTAATGTGGATTCTATCACCCTTTTGCATACATGTTTCACACTTCCCTTTGTTAGTTTTGAGCAATATGACAACATAGTATTGACATCAAAACGAAATAAAAACGAAGTAAAACATACATGCGCGAGCTTCAAGCTCAAACGCGTTAACGAGTCTTAACTCTAAAACGTCAGGGCCTTAGCCCAATTCTATTACCTTTTGCATACATGTTTCACACTTCCCTTTATTAATTTTGAGCAATATGACAACACTGTATTGACATCAAAACAAAATAAAACGAAGTAAAACATACATGCGCAAACGCGTTAGCGAGTCTTAACTCTAAAACGTCAGGGCCTTAGCCCAAAATTATAAGCCTTAGCTCAGGGCCTTAGCCCAATAATGTGAGCTTTAGCTCAAATCACTCACAACATCCATCCGACATACTGCGCAGCCAGACCATAAAACACCTAAACACAACTAAGGCAAAGCAAATGCCAAAACATAGTTGTTAAGGTCTCAGGTTGGGGTCGCGCATGAAATTGTAGTGGATATCTGAGTAACACATTGACGCGTAAAGCCTAAAAAACTCATAATTCCATAAACGCGCGATAACGTCGCGCGAAAGAGGAATAATGAAAGCGCCAAGACACGTCTCAACATAATCAAGATATGGCAAAATCACTTACAATATGACAAGGGTTAAGTATAATAAATTCCTTACAACCTTGTTCTTATTCCAACGTGCAAGCATATCTTATATTCAAAAAGCAAACACTCAATATAAAGAGATGAATGGAGAATGCGCAAGATGCGAAGAAGGGAAAAACAGAATTTCATTCAAAAGCATTGAAATTTACAAGTTTACAAGATGAGATACAAACTACAAATAAAAATAAAAAACATGAAGGGCTTCTCAAGTCTCCACGTTGACATCAGCCTCTTCATCATCCTCATCATCGCCCTCGGCATCTGGCGCAGCCTGCTCCTCATCATCTCCAAACTGACCATAGTCAAGTTCTTCGTCTTGAATGGAGTCTTCTATCACAACAGTGTCAGGAGCGGATCCTTTGGCCACGCCATAGCCGCTTGCAGGAGCAGCAGTCCCCGCGCCATCATCGCCGCCACCAGCCCCTTCGCACTCGTCAAGTAATTTCTTTAGCGCGCCGAGGTCAGGCTGGTCGGCAAGCGCGAATATCTGCAAATCATAAGCAAAAATATGAGTACAAAAAGACTTAGAAAATAAGTCAAGGTAATCTCATTAAGGTTAAAATACCTGCGCAAGGATGGGAATGGGAGTATTCATATACTTCTCCCCCATCGCGGCCATCTCCGCGCAGGCAGCGTCGCTCTGATAAGGGTACTCGGATGGGTTCTTCTTCAACATGCCATATTCATAGCCATCCGTAAACCTTTCAGCTCGACCAACCAAGCGCGCGGCAGCGTTGCAGTCCATCACAAGGGCTTGAAACTCGTCTGAGTATTTCATCGCGAACGCGCAACGAGTCATGCCCTGTGAGATTAGCCATTGGCGATCCTGCGCGAGGCCAGCAACAGACGTCTCGAGGGCAGGAACCTGAGAGTTTAATAACTCAACAGTTTCCTTAGTCTTTTTCAGCTCCTCTTTGTCGGACGCTGCCGCCAAGATTTCTTCTTTTTCCGCCCGCGCAGCATTAAGTGCATCCTGGCTAGACGCTGCCGTCGCCAGGGCTTCATCTTTATCGGCCTGCGCGGCCGCCAGCTCCCTCTTCAGGTGCGCAACCTCACTCTCCAGTGATGATTTTTCAGTGATAGACTGGATAAGAGCTTGGTCACGCGCCTCCGCCTCCAACTCCAAGTCGCGCGCTCTGCGCGCGTACTTGGCCGCGTCCGCCTCCGCCGCCTGCAGCTTCTCCCGCGCCGCCTGAAGCTCATGCCCGCGCTTCATGAAGGCGCTGTTGGCACTTGCTCTATTCTCACTGAGCTCTGCTTGGAGCTTCTCTGCTCTCTCGCGAGCATCAGAAAGATGCCAAGCAGACACCTTAGCCTCTTACTTGGCTTCCGCAAGAGCATCACGTACTTTTACGTAATCAGAGCGAAGCTCTTGGGAGGCAGCAAAGAAGGCCGACCCAGCAAACATATGATCATTGAGCAGGTCGTCGCGAGCGCGGTCCTCCTGGAACCTCCTTTCAGATGGAGGCACAGCATGAGCCCAGAATTCCGCACACACACCCATGGACTGAAATGTGCTGCCTTCAGTAATATTCCATCTCGGGCGGTAAATGTGATCGGCTTCCTGCAAAAAGCAAAGAAATTATCTAAGTCATCAAAACATTAAGATGGAAGTCCGCGCAGCGGAGCAAAAAAGAACCTATACCTGCGGGGATGAAGCAGAAAAGTCAGCGCCAGCCCCACGAGAAGGCTCCGCCGCGAAACCTCGTGGCGCTGCAGGGCTGGCGCGGGCGCCGTCGGAGTCTTCAGCATGAACCTCCTCATCCTCCTCTGAAATAGGCCTCTTCTCCTGCGACCTAGAATCAAAATCGGCCTCGCGAGGAGGGCTGTGCGCAGGAGGAGGTGAGGGAGGTCTCGACGCCGCCAGGTCGGCGCGCAAAACGGCCTCCTGCTCCTTAGTAATCCCGATGAGGGGAGATTCATCGCTTGCAGGAGCAGGAGCAGAGCCAACGGCGCTGGCACCGGCGCCAGGAGTGCCGCCAGCAGCTTGAACGCCAGCTACGGCTTCTATGAAAAAATCAACAACAAGGAATGGTTCATGACTTGATCGAAAAGAAAGTCAGAAAAAAAAAGAGCGCAATACGTACCTTGGCGCAACTCCGTTCATGAAGCAAACATCGCCATGAAGTCCATTCTACCCTTCTTTGAGGGTAAAACAGGGGACTTCGAAGCGACCTCCGGCGCAGCCTCGGCATCTTGTGACGCTGTCGCCGGCTCTACAAACATTTGAGTGAGCAAAGATTCATTAGTAATTCTATCATAATCGCGCTCATAGAACCATAAAAGATAAGCAAAGGATAAGCAAAGTATACCTGTCGAAGGCGCAACACCGCTTCCCTTCTCCGCCGCGCGAAGGGAGGAGGTAGTGGCACCATACCTCAAGTGGACTGGAGGTCTGCCCATTTTTTGAGGCAGGGAAGCCAAGGAAACCTTGGTGGTAAACTCCTGGGTTTTCCCAAATCCCCCCGCCTTAGTAGGAGGATCCTGAACAACAGGGGCATCATCCTTCTTCTGCTTCTTACTGGCCCCTGCGCCAGTTTTCCCCTTAGCTTTACGCTTTAGTTGGGGCGCCTCCTCCTCCTCCTCCTCTTCCGCGAGCTCCAGCTCGTAGTTTTCGAGCGCATCTACAATACACGCAACAGAGGTGTTAGCAAAATTTGGTATTATAAGGGAAAATGCATAACTACAAAGGCTTACCAGGCGCATCGCTGTCAAAGACAAATCCCAGATCAACAGGGATGAACATGTCATCAAAGCGATCAGGGAAACCAACCTCCCCAGCGCCGAGCGCGACGGAGCTACCCTCCATATGCTCATCATATGCGGCGTGGATATACTCCTTGGTGACTGCACAAAAACAAGTCAAATGATATCAACAAAACGACTTAATTCGCGCAGAAAAAAAAAAGCAATGAGATAAACTTACACAACCCGTCGACTTGGATAACGGGCTCAAGCGCGCTGTCCGACCACCTCTTGCTCATACCAACCCCCACCTGCGCCTCCTCACAAATGTTCTTGGCGGGGGATGGTTCAGCGGTCAACTTATTAACCCAGGCGCCAGTTGGGTTCTTGAGGACACCCACATCCGCAGGCGCAGAAGAAATCGAGCGCATGGTCATGCGGATGGGGATCACACCAGCCCTTATATAGAAAAACCTCTCAGACCAGTCATGAAGGCTCTTGAATGAAACAGTGGAGCACTTCACCTTCTGACTGCGAGGAATAAAAGAGAACCAAGAATCTTGGATCTTGGGCTTGTAAAAAAACTGAAAGCGCCGAGGGGTGGGCTCCTCGCGCTGGGATTTTCACATGAACTCAAAGTGAGTCATGCGCACAAGTCCAAACGGATGGACTTGGGATATATGAATCCCATAAAACTTCAGCAGTGCACCCACAAACCTTGTCATCGGGAGACGAAGGTTGCAGTGGGTGAAAAAATGGCTATAAAGGGATATATAGCCGGTAGGCGGGTCCGCCGCCGTTTGCCCGGCCCCAGGCAACATGCAGCCAAACACAGGGGGGAAACCCTGAGATGCGATAAGGCTGTCAAGATCAGCCTGCCTCAATTTGCAGGGGATTTCATTCCACCTCTTCACGGCCTTGGTCCTCCCTACCTCCTCCGATGAGACCTCAGCAGCCTTCTTCCCCTTGCCGGTCTTCTTCAATGTAGACATTACTAACGATTTTCTACGGCAATGGATGGGGGAGATTGTGTTGTCTGAGCTATCAGACATACAACTGTGACAACGAACGAAGGTTGTTTCTGAATAACAGATATTTGGGAAGCAGAACAAAGGTAATCAGAAGACAAAGAAAGAAAAGCTCTGAATAATAAACAAGAAGATGAAGGATAAAAAACTCTAAGGGCTGGCTTTTATAGGCCCAGGATAGAGAAAAATTGGTGCTGATCGGACTTCACGCGCCCTCACTCGCAGGTGTAAGCCAACGCGAGCGCGACACGTGTCCTTGACAACTGTGTGAGGGGACACGAAAAGAAACAATACAGCTGTTGCCAGAGTTCACGCGCCACCACTCGCAGGAACGGACCAATGCGAGCGCGACACGTGTTCCTGACACTCTGTGAGGGGACACGAAAGGCAAATGTAGCACATCGAGCACACGAAAGGTCTGACACGTCTCCATCACGTACATAGACGATTCGTTTTCAACCAAAAGGATAGAATTTCGCGCAATGACGAGCAATAAGAAGAAAAAGACAAATCCCTACTAAAATAGCAAACTGTTAAGTCTAACATCTATCTTGCATCGCTCGCGCGAGACAAGACACACGTTAGACTGGGTGGGCTTGAAGAGGTATGTACCCGCCTCAACACCGAGCAAGGCGGGTCAACCCACAAGATACAAAAAAGTGACTTGAAATCAAGACATTACGAAGGCACAAAGCCAAAACCTATGCGCATGGCGCATACCACATATGCTCAGGCATCATATGCCCAGGCACCACACATGCCCAGGCACCACAGATGCTCACGCATCACATATGCTCACGCATATCACATATGCGCGTGGCGCATCCGCGCATGGCGCATATCACATGCTCGTGCATATCACATCTGCGCATGAAACATCTGCGCGTGAGAATAAAGAGAAGACCTCGCGCATCCTCAGGATAGGCGCGTATCACACATGCACATAATCAACCTTATCCTTATCCAAATCAGGATTAGGGCAACCTTGATTGTGCACGTCAGACAACCTTCCAGAAGGTATCTTTTTAAGGAATAAGAATATGCTGATGTTGACAGCTGCCAAATGAAAGGTGGACAACTCAGCATAACCCATGTGCTACCACGTGATTATAACCAATGAGAAAGCACCAGGTGTCCCAGAGGACACGTGGCGCAGAGCAATTGGAGGAGGCTAACAAGGCTGAGCCCAATCAGTGGAAACCCTAGCACTATAAGTACAGCATCAACTCCACAAGGAGAGACATTCAATCATATTCATTCACATTCAATTACATTCACTCACAGACAGTTACAGCCAGTAACTCACATAATCACAGAAAATCACAGGGTATTCAGCTATTAAGCAATACTCTCCAGATTTCCTTACTCTGATATTATTATCTTCTCCCACAAATACTTATTCTCACACCGGAGGGTTACCCCAAAGAGGACCCCTCTGTCCCTTTCTGAGGGGTAAGTTGACGGTGCTGTTCATTTTGTAGGTGGAAGAACTCAGATCCAAGAAACCATAAGTGAAGAAGCATAATCACACCCGAGGAAAGTAGATCGTCTACCAGTGAGTCGATCCACGTTTCTTCAGCGACGACGATAAAATTAAGATTAGTTTTGAAGATGATGAAATTTGTGCATACTTGGCTAACTAAATTATGATTTGTGGCTCTTTTCTAGCGGCGTTTTTCCTTATGCATCGCGGATTCAAAACCTAGTGTTATTGACTACGTGTGAATTAAAGATCTACCCACATTATTTGAATTTAAAGATAAAAGGCATAAATGTAATATATATGTATATAAATAAATATATAAAATTTGTTTTCAACCATGAACAATTATTATTTTAAGGGAAAAATTTTTAAAATAGGTATTTATGAAAATAAATTTCAAATTTTAGGTATGATTTTCAAATAATTCCAAAAATAGGTATTACAAACTAGTCATGACGAATAGATTATTTTAGTACACGAGTAGTTTGCAGAGCCAATTAAAACATGTCATGTGCCCATAAACTAACCGTGACGAGTACATTCACTAACCATTTAATCGTGACGAGTAGATTACAACTTTCCGAGACACGAGTAGTTTACTAAACTAACCTTAACGAGTTGTTTTGTTTACAAGAAACTAACTGGACCGGTTAGTTTGAAAGCTCAAATAGTCATTACGAGTAGTTCATTCACAATACGAGCAGTTCTTCCGCAAACATATCCAATACGAGTGGTTTCTTGTAAAACTAACCGGTTCGATGAATTTGGTAAACAAAACAACTCGTTATGGTTAGTTTAGTAAACTACTCGTGCCTCGGAAAGTTGTAATCTACTCGTCACGACTAAACCATTTATGCAATACTCGTGGGTGTTGATTATGAGGCATGTAACTTCTTTAGTCGTGACGACTAGATGATTAGTGAACGTATTCGTCACTGTTAGTTTATGGCCAAGTGGCATGTATTAAGTGGCTTTGCAAACTACTCGTGTACTAAAATAATCTACTCGTCACGACTAGTTTATAATACCTATTTTTGAAATATTTTAAAAATCATACCTAACGCCTAAAATTTGTTTTTATAAATACTTATTTTGGGAATTTTCCCTTATCTTGATCTGTTTCAATCTCAAATAAACTGTTTTATTTATATGTTTTTAATTAGGTATAAAAGATTTGATAAATTATAGAGTTATGTTTAAAATATAATTTTGTTATATACAGAGTAACTGCCATTTAACCATTCAAATATTTTTAAAAATTGAATATATACATGGGAGATTAATATATTGTAGATACTACACGACAAGAAAATATAAGAAAATTAATGTGGTTTGAAGCACCATAATTATTTAACTATTCTCGTATATTAAAATAAGAAGACGGTTGTTTATATTAGATAGTGTTTGGTACAGGGCCGGGCATGGCATGGGGCTGAGTGGTCGACGGTCTGGGGCCCGACTACCCACTAGACCCGATTTTTTTTTAAAGTTGTATGTAAATTTTATGAAAAGCAATATGTATATTTAATATTTAAACTCAATAACGTAACAACTAACTTGGTCTGGTAGCAAAGGAGTATGACTCCCAACCTAAAGGTTGTGGGCTCTAGTCTCACTTGAGACATGCTTAAGCCTATTTTATACATTAGTTTTTTACACAACCCAAATCATAGTCAAGGAAGCCAATTTAAAAATTAAATTGTTTAAACCCAACAAAATACTCTTTTTATTTAAGGCCCAAAATATTTTTCGCCTTCGGCCCAAATTGTTTTTCAATTCTCGAAATCGGCATTGGTTTGGAATGCGGTAATAAGAGGTGGAATGAAATGAATCAGAATAAAAAGAGTGTTTAGTTTGTTAATGAACACCTCCGACCACCATCACCACCGCCGCCGCTAACCACCGCCAACCACCACCACCACTGCTTGCTATTGCCAACACCCACCACCGCCCCCGCCACTACCGCCAAATACCACTTCCAACAACCACCGCGCCATCGTCCACCAACGCCACGTGCCATTGCCAACCATCATTAACAACCACCACCCACAACCGCGACCCCATCACCACCGACTACCGCCACCCGCTACCTCCAATCACCCCCTCCACCGTCACCACCAATTGTATTTTATTCATTCGCCCCTTCTAGTTCCAGACCATCAAACAACACAAATTAATAATTCATTATGTTGCTAAATGGTACTAATACTGTATGTTATTCATTTGTTGATTCTATTACCCCATTCATTATATTCTCTCGTATATTTCATTGGCACATATCAAATAAACTCAATTTTATAATAAATATGATTTTTTTCTTTTAAAATAGGTAGTTGATAATACTATTTAGGTTAATTATATGAAATATTAGGTTATTTTTTCAGGATTTATGTCTTAACAATAAATTTTATATATTTTCAAGCGTATTTATTGAAACTTTTAATATTCCAAACCTTTTATACCTGACATATACTATATTTTATATATTTAAACTTTTTATACTTGGTATATACCATATTAGTATCGAGACGAGTCTACGGCATGATTTTATAACTTGGTATGGGATTGGCTTACCAATACACATCCCAAACTCATATAATATTCATCGGCGAAGCACTTAGCTTGTATCTGATGATCCCTGGACTATTTCTATAACTCATGTCATCGCTCAAGGATGCGAATCATCTGTTATTTGACTCATTAAAATTTCCTTAGGTTTGAAGCACTAACTTATCTGAAATTTGATAATCCTACTTGTTATTTGTTAATGAAATATCTTAATGATGTATTATGCTATTATGAAATATGATAATCTGACATGGTAATCTCGATTTTGATTTGGTCATGAATTTTGAATTCAAATTCCAATTCGAATCTAGGTTAAAACTATCTAAATTTGGATAGTTCAATTCAATTATTTGGATGCATAAAAACCTATAGAAATAATTAGTTGAAATCACACAAACGAGGTATAAAACCAAATATAGAAAAAAAGTAAATGGTACACAAATAAATTTGTCAACTATGCCGTTCGGAAACAAAATGGTACACAAATTTGTCAAATATCGAACAATTTATTAGAGCATTCCTAACCCATTCTCTAAAATTATGTGAGGAGGGTTTATAAATTATAGGGTTGGGTTGTGAGTGTAAATTATAGGGTGGAGAAAGAAAAGGTAATGGTTTTTTGTGAACTTGGGGAAAAGGTGGTGATTTTTTTTGTAAATTATAGGGTGGAGAGAGAAAACTGTAATGAAAAATGTATAAAAAATATTATTTAATTGAACAGGAGAGAGAAATGTAGTGTTTTTTAGTGTAATTATATAATATATATGGATATAGGGATAGGGAGCAGGATGAGAATGCTCTGGTTTACCTTTTTTTTTTATTTATGTATCAAATTTTTTTTTATGAATTTATAAATTTTTTATACTGTCGAAGTCTAAATTTTTCATCCCTACAATTCCCCCACCAAATCCAAATTATTTCCCTAGAACCCTAATTTGCCGCCCACGATTTCCCCCAATCTGTGAAACCGTCAAACCCCACCTCTTTCTGATATCCTAACAAGAATCAACGCCGTGGTCATTGAACATGATCAAATACCGGGTTGGCCATCAACTAAACAAAATCATTGTCGAAGGTGTATTCGTCTGGGAAGGGTATGCAGTAGGAGACGCTAGACTCAAAAGGTGAGGATTGTAACTCATTAGTTCGCTATTCCACTACAGTTTAGATTTTTGAATTTATTTTGTGTAATCCATGTTAGGAATTGCATCGAAGAGAATAAATGGGCTTAATTGGAGATAAAAGATCAATGGAAGGGGTTGAATTGATGTAAGAAGAGGCTCTAATGTTGTTGGTATTATTGTATTATATATTTTAATTTTAATGTGATATTAACTTGAAGGTGCATTGGTTATTGAAAGAACAAATAATAGAGTTGGAATGACAAAATGTAAAAGAATCATGTTTGATGGAGAAAATGAAAAAGTGTGAGGCTATATGATAGATGTCACTTGTAACAGAACTTAAACATTTTTCATTAAGATATAGATCTACCTTGACAAGCAATAAAGTTTTAACATCTGCTACAGTGCTTTTAGATAAGTTTGATACTTTATTTTATAGGGCTGTGTAAATGAGGATAACCAGACCAGACCGGGTTAAACCCTACCTCACCCGAGAACCGAAAACCAAAAACCTACCAAAATGAGGACCAATGGCCGGACTTTAATATAAATTTCGTGTACCGGGTTTTTCGAGTGTACCGGGTTTTTCGAGTTCGGTGCTTCAGGTCGTCGGTTAAAGACCGAAACCGATGATCTTTAAATCGGCTGGCGTTAACTAGTAGAAATGGAGAGAGATTCTAAATGGAGAGAGATTCTTGGGCCAAGAAACTTGAAAAGCATGGTAATGTTGTGGGGTCTTGAAAATTATCATCGAAGCTAATGGTATTGATGGTAAGTTCTTCCTTGAGCTATTGAAGTTCTTTTCGAATGGAGAATTACCGTATCAAAAGTAAAAACAAAAAGAAACGTTAATGTCATAACTCAGAACATTAAATCATTCATTTCGATGTTTTTTTATTATCTTTACCCAACCTTTTATTTATTGCATTTATTTATTTATTATTATTATTGCATTGGTCATCATCCAACTTTTGGGTTTTCAATTTTGAATTTCTGAATGAAATATTATAAAAAATAAAAAGAAAAGCAAAGCTACTTTCTACTTTCTTTCACGTAAAACGAATTCTGACGAAAAAAATAGAAGAATCAACTTTTTTGCAGATTTGTACGTATTTGTACCGCTATCACCTCCGCCATGTTCTTCTTCATCAGGTCTCAAATTCTTTTAATTTCGTCACCGTTTACCTTTCTTCACCATGGACGTCGTTTTTGATTTTCAAACACATTGACCATCAATACTCAGTATGAGCTCTCACGCGAGTCTAACCAAGAGACAATACGCATGCTCTTCTTTTTCGGGTTGGTCCTCATTTTTCTGGTTTTCATCATGTAAGGCCCGATATCTAACCCGAAACCAAAATGTACAGGATGTATGACCTGAAAAGAAACCGAAGGTATTAAGTCAGGGCTGGGTTCTAGTCTTTTTCGGTCCGGCCCGAATTATGGATACCCCTATTATTTTATATGGTTTTGATATTTATATTTATATTTTAATTTATATTTATATTTAGTATGTTTCAAAGAATATTGAATGTATTGTATACATGAATCAACAAGAATATAGTATAAAATGCAAAAGACAAAACATCAAAACTAGTTCTTTATGTTTGCATGTTTTTTCAGTGGTTGTTTTTTTGCAAACTTAATGACAGAAATTATCCTTTTTGTTAAAAAATTATATCACGTTAGGTCCCTTGGCTCTAACCCAGTTAAATTTTTTCGTTAAATATAGTCATGTGCATTGCACATGAGGGTATATTGGTCATTTTACTCTTGAGAAATTAAAATCAAATAATACTATATATATATATATATATATATATATATATATATATATATATATATATATATATATATATATATATATATATATAGTATTACGGGTTAGGTTATAATAAAACCCACTTGAGTTGTGAAAATTCCAGAAACCTATTCTCAACCACATGTTTTTAATTAAAGATTAAATCTTGTGATCCACAATTAAAGTTAATAAAAAATGTTAAAGTTTTCTTACACTTTCTCTCTCCTGAAATGTAACATCCTAAAAATTTTAATGATAAATAAAGGAAGTTATGTTTAGTGTTTTCGCGTAATTAATTAGTATCGGGTAGGGAGCGGGTCTTGGACGCGGATTAATTGAGATGGGTTAAATAAGAATGGGATTTCAGGGATATAAATACCCCCAAAATCCCAAAAAATATATTCATTTACATCTATTTCTTCACACACTCAAAACACACACACATTCTAACCGATCAAGATTCGAAGCCGAGACCCGAGATTTTGTTGATAGATCTGAGTTGGTAAGGTAAGAACAAATCCAACAAAGCTAATATTACTGAAAATGCTTAGGATTGGATGGGTTAACCGGACCCGAAACCCAAACTGCCCAAATCGGACCCCTAAAACGTCGATTTTAGGCCGATTTGATGGTTGGGATTTGTAGGCGCCGATCATACGATTCCGTGGGTACCAAAATCGAGTTATTTGGCTAAGAAACGAAGGATTTATGGGCAAACAGATCTGCAGCGCGATAACTTCGCCTGCAAGATTAAGTTCGCCTGATGTCGCCTTCAAGTGTAACTTCGCCTTCAAGCGTAACTTCGCCTAAGGATAACTTCGCCTACGGCCAAGTTCGCCTAAGGATAACTTCGCCTGAAGCCAAGTTCGCCTAAGGTTTAACTTCGCCTGAAGCCAAGTTCGCCTAAGGTTTAACTTCGCCTGAAGCCAAGTTCGCCCGAGGTTTAACTTCGCCTAAAGTGAAGTTCGTTTAGAAAATAAATTAAAAACCTAATGGAAAATGTGTTAAGACAGTTATTGGAAATAAAATTTTTCCAAGATGACCTGGCAGCTCGACTCCAGCCAGGGGCTCTGCCCCTTGGACCCTGCTAGGGGCTGCCGCCCCTAGACCCCGCTGCCAGGGGCGCTGCCCCCGGACCCCCGTTCGTTGTGGGTAGTAATTAAGACTAGAAAGATGTTATAAGTAGTGATAGTTAAATTGATATGTATACTTGTTATACAGTCAGCCGTGCACAACTGAAGAAAGGGATTACGATCAACGGAGAACGTAACCGTGTTCAGGTGAGTTTCTAGCCCCATTTATGTGTTACGTTTTCGGGGCTGTGTGCATACTCAATATGTTTGTTAATACACTTATCCTAAGAGATAAGTGTATGCCTTATGTGGATAATGTGAAATGTATGAATGATTGCTTGATGGTACGTGAACGATCTTCGGATATTGCACGTACTGTCAGGTTGCAACGCTATGTATAAGGTAAGTATGTTATGTATGTTTATGTGTATGAACGATAGAGATAATAGAAGAAAGAAATGATAATGTATGGTTGTATGGTTATGAAAAGGGTACCGAGCCCGAATAATACTCGAGGTATGATGTATGGTTGTATGGTAACGAAGAGGGAATCGAACCCTACTAATATTCGAGAACTAGGGAACCGAACCCTACTAATATTCGAGGAAGAAGGGTACCGAGCCCTAATAATACTCGAGGAAAGAGGGTACCGAGCCCTAATAATACTCGAGGAAAGTGGGTACCGAGCCCTAATAATACTCGAGGAATGTAGGGCGTAATGCTCTTTATAACATAAGATATGAAAGTAAGTTAATACAAAAGAAAGTAAGAAAGTATGAATGTAAGAAAGTATGAAAGTATGAAAGTATGAATGAAAGAATATAATGTTATGTGAATGGTATGATTATGTGATTATCTAGAACTCACTCAGCGTAGCTGACTTTTAGTATGCACGCGGGTGAGTAGGATGAGGCAGCTCGTTTGAGGAGACACATGGCACTGAACAAGAATCTGGCATTTGAAGACCTATGATGTGTTAATTTTAATGTTTTAATGTGAAAGACAATAAATGTTTTGAGACAAGTTATGAATTATGTAAAGTTTTATGAAAGTTTTATATTCCGCGTAAATGTTTTAATTAACTCTGATATTTAGAACTGTGTTTATGAGTAAATCCAACACGAAAGTAGGGTTACCGGTAACGGGGCCTTACAAGTTGGTATCAGAGCAAAGTTCGAGAGATTTAAGCATCCTACATGCTTAGACTCGAACAGAGTATGGGATATAAGTAAGAAAGGAAAGAAGATGCCAGTTCAAGAATGCCATGTGTTGCTCAAGCAAGAACAGTAAAGGTAAGGTGTATGATTAAATGATATATGTTAATGAGAAAGGAAAGATATGTGAACGGCAGGGATAGGAATAATTGATTGTTTACTTTTACAAACTGCTTAAGTAGAACCAGCACAAATAGACTCATAAAGGGAAGTGTATAGGACACGGAAAGTAACGTGATCAGCTAGTCACAACTGGCCACTGTTATTACCTGTTAGCCTTACTATCCTTGTACTAAATAGTTCCTTGAGTGATGATGTTTGTGTTTTCCCCTTTAGAATACAAATGGCTGGAGCTGGGAATTTGTTGAAACTGGGGGTCGCACTGGGCGTCGTGGCAGGCCTCGTCTTGTCCGGCAACCCTCGGTAGAAGAAGCTTCCCACACCGAAGATGAAGGAAGCGCAGCTGGTGGAGACCAGAACAACAACGAGGAAGTTCAACTTAGCCCTGCAGTTCAAGCAGCCATTGTTCAGGCTGTAGTTGCTGCTGTGAAGAACCTGAATCCCGAAGGATCTGCTGGAAGCCGTGAACGAACTGCTGAAGGGGCGGGTGGTGATGGTAGGAAGGATGGGGAAGGTGAAAGAGGGGCCTCGAGTGGGGATAAGTCTGTGAAAGTCGATGATAGGAGAAGAGGACAAGGTGGGTGCAGCTATAAGTCCTTCAAAGGATGCGACCCGCCAAAGCTGACCGGGTTGGGAGACGCAATCGCTACTCTCCAATGGATAACCGCTATGGACAAGGTTATCCGCATTAGCGAATGCCGTCCCGACCAAGCTGTGGGTTATGCTACTCAGTCATTCGTAGATGAGGCTATGTATTGGTGGGAGAGTGTGGAGCAGAGGAAGACCCGTGAAGAGATCAAAGAGATGAAGTGGGATGATCTGAAGGAGTTAGTGATGATGAAGTTCTGTGCTGACGCCGAGGTTGAAAGGGCGGATATGAAATTCTTAAACTTGAAAGCTGGGACAATGACACACCGTGAGTACACCACCGAGTTCAATCGAATGTCCAGGTTGGTGCCCGATATGGTCAACACTGAGGCAAAAAGGATCAAGTGTTATGTGAGGGGATTACCACAGAGAGTTCGCATGTTAGTCAGAACAAGTAAACCTACTACTTTCGATTCTGCTGTCGAACTCGCAGAAATGGTTTATGCAGACTTGGTTGCGGATGATGTGGTGGTGGGAGATGAGAAGAAAGAGAAGAAATGGGTCGCTCCTGCTAAACGACCCGGTACCCAGATATGGAACCCTAAGAACAAACAGCCGAGAGTTTGGGAGAACAGGTCGTGCAAGACTTGTGGCAAGGCGCACAGTGGTGCGTGTAGGTGGGGAAAGGGTTCGGATACATGTCATAAGTGTGGAAAGATACATGCCGGGGAATGTAAATTTGGGTCGAATGTTTGCTACAAGTGTGGGAAGGCAGGTCATTATGCTCATGAGTGCAGTTCTAAGCCTGCATGCTACAAGTGTGGTAAGACAGGTCACTTTGCTAGGGAGTGTACCGAGAGGAAGCTGGAGGTAGTGGAAGGAAAGATGCTGATCAAGCCAGGCCAAGAACTAGAGCCTACATGCTGACTCAAGAACAAGCCAAGCAGATTCCGGATGTTGTCACAGGTACGTTTCTCGTGAACGGTGTTTTCGCTACTGTATTATTTGATTCGGGCGCAAACAAAAGTTTCGTAGCCACACCATTTAGTAAACTAGCTAAAATGAAATGTTGCCGAGTGTCTGAGACCCTTATAGTAGAAACCGCTAGTGACACTTCGGTTAAAATAACAAAGATGGTTAAGAACTGTAAGATAGAATTGGAGGGACATGAGTTCCCGATTACCTTGTACGTTATGACCTTGGGAGGGTTCGATGTGGTTTTGGGTATGGATTGGTTGTCTGGGTTTGAGGCTCAGATAGTATGCAAGAGTAGGATTATAAGGTTAAAGTCATTGGATGGTAGCGCGGTAACGGTCTATGGTGATAAGGAAAGTTCCGGGCTTAATGTCATTTCGATGATAAAAGCTGAGGGTTTACTAAGGCGAGGGTGTGGTGCCTACCTGGCGTATGTTGTCAACGCTACGGCCGAGACGAAAGAAATGAAAGATGTTCCTATTGTGCGCGACTACCCAGAAGTATTCCCTGAGGATCTTCCGGGGTTGCCACCGGAGCGAGAAATAGAATTTCAGATAGATTTAATACCAGGAGCCCAACCTGTCGCGAAAGCGCCTTACCGTCTAGCACCGTCTGAGATGAGAGAATTGACGTCCCAACTGCAAGAACTCCTAGACAAGGGTTTTAACAGACCGAGTGTTTCTCCGTGGGGCGCACCGGTTTTGTTTGTGAAAAAGAAGGATGGAAGTATGAGAATGTGCATAGACTATCGTGAGTTGAATAAGCTTACGGTAAAGAATAGATATCCTTTGCCAAGGATTGATGATCTGTTTGACCAACTGCAAGGTTCAAGTTGGTTCTCACGAATAGATCTCAGATCAGGCTACCATCAGCTGAAGGTGAAGGAGGCAGACATCCCTAAAACAGCGTTTCGAACGCGGTATGGACACTACGAGTTCCTCGTAATGTCATTCGGTCTGACAAATGCTCCTGCAGCATTTATGGACATGATGAATAGGGTGTGTCGGCCGATGTTGGATAAGTCGGTTATCGTCTTCATTGACGATATATTGATTTATTCAAAGAACGAATCTGAACATACTGAGCATCTGAGAGAGGTATTGGAGACTCTGAAGAAAGAGAAGCTGTACGCCAAGTTTTCGAAGTGCGCGTTCTGGTTAAGGGAAGTGCAATTTTTAGGTCACGTGATAAATCCGGTGGGGATAACCGTGGACCCGGCTAAGATTGAAGCGATAACGAATTGGAAGACTCCGCAGAATCCGACTGATATACGAAGCTTCCTAGGGTTAGTTGGCTACTATAGGAGATTCATCGAAGGTTTCTCCAAGATAGCCGCACCGCTGACCGGTATGACCCGAAAGTCGATAGTATTCAGTTGGGGAAAGTTTTAGGAGGAAGCCTTTGAAGAATTGAAGAAGAGACTCACGCAAGCTCCAATCCTTACTTTACCCGATGGTGATGAGGATTTTGTTGTTTGTGCTGATGCCTCGCATCAAGGGTTAGGTTGCGTGTTGATGCAACGAGGGAAGGTGATAGCCTACGCGTCTAGACAGTTGAACGTCCATGAGAGTACTTATCCGACGCATGATTTGGAGTTAGCAGCTGTAGTGCATGCTCTTAAGATATGGAGGCATTATCTGTACGGCACTAAGTGTACTATCTATACCGATCATAAGAGTTTAAAGTACTTCTTCGAGCAGAAAGAATTGAACATGAGGCAGAGAAGATGGTTAGAATTGATAAAGGATTACGACTGTGAGATTAAGTATTACCCCGGTAAAGCTAACGTGGTCGCTGATGCGCTAAGTCGTAAGAATGAGGAAGTCCTTGCAACCGTGAAGTCATATAAGTTGATCATGAACTCAAGTCTTTTTGAAGAAATCATCAAAGTGCAGTCAGAAGTGTTAGTAGACGAAGGGTTAGTAAAGAAAGAAAGGATTTATGGCCAGCAAGATGAGTTGATGGAAAACACTCATGGAGTTAAAACTAGATTTGACCGTATGTGGATTCCACGCCATGGTGATCTTAGAAGTCGAATCTTAGATGAAGCTCATAAGTCAAGGTACTCAATCCAACCTGGAGCTACAAAGATGTACCAAGACTTGAAAAGAGATTACTGGTGGCCAGGAATGAAGAATGATGTAGTGGATTATGTTAGTAAGTGCTTGACTTGCTTACAAGTCAAGGCCGAGCACCAAAAGCCTTATGGGAAGATGCAACCGCTAGAGATACCTGAGTGGAAATGGGAACACATCACCATGGATTTCATAACTAAGCTACCTCGTACAGCTAAGCAACATGATACCATCTGGGTGATTGTGGACCGTTTGACCAAGAGTGCTCACTTTCTGCCCATACGAGAGGCCATCTCGTCAGAAACGTTAGCAAGCTTGTTCATCAAGGAAGTGGTAACCAAGCATGGAGTACCGTTATCGATCGTGTCTGATAGGGATACACGGTTTACTTCGAGGTTCTGGAAGAAATTTCATGAAGCTATGGGGACGAGGTTGAACATCGGTACGGCGTATCATCCTCAAACCAATGGACAGTCCGAACGGACGATCCAAACCCTTGAGGATATGCTACGTGCTTGTGTTTTAGATTTTGGTGGAAGTTGGGATGATCATCTGCATCTGGAAGAGTTCTCCTATAACAACAGTTACCATTCAAGTATTGGTATGCCACCGTTTGAGATGCTGTACGGTAGACGATGTAGAACCCCGGTGTGTTGGGGTGAGATTGGTCAGAAGGAAATGGGAAGCATAGAAGTGGTTCAAGAAACGTCTTCAAAGTTCGATCAGATCAAAGCAAGAATGAAAGCCGCTCAAGACAGACAAAAGTCTTATGCAGATAAGCGGCGATGACCAATTGAGTTTAACGTGGGTGACTATGTGATGCTCAAAGTCTCGCCTTGGAAGGGGATTATCCGTTTTAGGAAAAGAGGAAAGTTGAGTCCGAGGTACATTGGACCGTTCAAGATTGTAGGTCGTGTGGGTGAAGTAGCTTATAAACTGGATTTACCCGATGAGTTAGAAGGAATTCATTCAACCTTCCATATTTCTCATCTGAGGAAGTGTCTAGCTGATGACACGTCTCACGTGCCATTAATGGACATTGAGGTTGATGAACAATTGAACTACATCGAGCAACCGATAGAGATCGCTGATCGAAAGGAAAAGCAGCTTCGTCACAAGATTATACCTTTGGTAAAAGTGATATGGAAACACCGCAAAGGATCGGATGCTACTTGGGAAGCGGAGGATGAGATGCGCAAGTTTTACCCTAGTTTGTTTATGTAATAGTTAGGTTTCGGGGACGAAACCTTTTTAAGGGGGGAAGACTTGTAACATCCTAAAAATTTTAATGATGAATAAAGGAAGTTATGTTTAGTGTTTTCGCGTAATTAATTAGTATCGGGTAGGGAGCGGGTCTTGGACGTGGATTAATTGAGATGGGTTAAATAAGAATGGGATTTCAGGGATATAAATACCCCCAAAATCCCAAAAAATATCTTCATTTACATCTATTTCTTCACACACTCAAAACACACACACATTCTAACCGATCAAGATTCGAAGCCGAGACCCGAGATTTTGTTGATAGATCTGAGTTGGTAAGGTAAGAACAAATCCAACAAAGCTAATATTACTGAAAATGGTTAGGATTGGATGGGTTAACCGGACCCGAAACCCAAACTGCCCAAATCGGACCACTAAAACGTCGATTTTAGGCTGATTTGATGGTTGGGATTTGTAGGCGCCGATCATACGATTCCGTGGGTACCAAAATCGAGTTATTTGGCTAAGAAACGAAGGATTTATGGGCAAACAGATCTGCAGCGCGATAACTTCGCCTGCAAGATTAAGTTCGCCTGATGAACTTCGCCTTCAAGTGTAACTTCGCCTTCAAGCGTAACTTCGCCTAAGGATAACTTCGCCTACGGCCAAGTTCGCCTAAGGATAACTTCGCCTGAAGCCAAGTTCGCCTAAGGTTTAACTTCGCCTGAAGCCAAGTTCGCCTAAGGTTTAACTTCGCCTGAAGCCAAGTTCGCCCGAGGTTTAACTTCGCCTGAAGCCAAGTTCGCCCGAGGTTTAACTTCGCCTAAAGTGAAGTTCGTTTAGAAAATAAATTAAAAACCTAATGGAAAATGTGTTAAGACAGTTATTGGAAATAAAATTTTTCCAAGCTGACCTGGCAGCTCGACTCCAGCCAGGGGCTCTGCCCCTTGGACCCTGCTAGGGGCTGCCGCCCCTAGACCCCGCTGCCAGGGGCGCTGCCCCCGGACCCCCGTTCGTTGTGGGTAGTAATTAAGACTAGAAAGATGTTATAAGTAGTAATAGTTAAATTGATATGTATACTTGTTATACAGTCAGCCGTGCACAACTGAAGAAAGGGATTACGATCAACGGAGAACGTAACCGTGTTCAGGTGAGTTTCTAGCCCCATTTATGTGTTACGTTTTCGGGGCTGTGTGCATACTCAATATGTTTGTTAATACACTTATCCTAAGAGATAAGTGTATGCCTTATGTGGATAATGTGAAATGTATGAATGATTGCTTGATGGTACGTGAACGATCTTCGGATATTGCACGTACTGTCAGGTTGCAACGCTATGTATAAGGTAAGTATGTTATGTATGTTTATGTGTATGAACGATAGAGATAATAGAAGAAAGAAATGATAATGTATGGTTGTATGGTTACGAAAAGGGTACCGAGCCCGAATAATACTCGAGGTATGATGTATGGTTGTATGGTAACGAAGAGGGAATCGAACCCTACTAATATTCGAGAACTAGGGAACCGAACCCTACTAATATTCGAGGAAGAAGGGTACCGAGCCCTAATAATACTCGAGGAAAGAGGGTACCGAGCCCTAATAATACTCGAGGAAAGAGGGTACCGAGCCCTAATAATACTCGAGGAATGTAGGGCGTAATGCTCTTTATAACATAAGATATGAAAGTAAGTTAATACAAAAGAAAGTAAGAAAGTATGAATGTAAGAAAGTATGAAAGTATGAATGAAAGAATATAATGTTATGTGAATGGTATGATTATGTGATTATCTAGAACTCACTCAGCGTAGCTGACTTTTAGTATGCACGCAGGTGAGTAGGATGAGGCAGCTCGTTTGAGGAGACACATGGCACTGAACAAGAATCTGGCATTTGAAGACCTATGATGTGTTAATTTTAATGTTTTAATGTGAAAGACAATAAATGTTTTGAGACAAGTTATGAATTATGTAAAGTTTTATGAAAGTTTTATATTCCGCGTAATGTTTTAATTAACTCTGATATTTAGAACTGTGTTTATAAGTAAATCCAACACGAAAGTAGGGTTACCGGTAACGGGGCCTTACATGAAAACATATATATAAATTACTAAAAATATAAAAAAACATAGCAAAACGTTTTTTTTTATGTTTTCAATGTTTTGTATTAAATGTTTTCAACATATATTACATGTTACAAAAAAAAAAAAACGATGTTACATAGGGTTTTCACGGGTTTCTCAACTCAAGAGGGTTTTCAAACTATACTTCTCTTATATATTACATTGTAATGCATATAGGCACATTTTCAACTCCCCATTCTCTCTCCTTAAAACACCATAAAATTAAATGTACATTAACGCTCCGGCAAAGACCTAATGCATGTTACCGATCTTAATCCGGCGACCATCAATTTCACTTCAGTTACGTAATGTAATAATACGGTCCAAGCAATCAATTCCATTCTTTAGACGTGTCAACATGAATGCGAACCACCAGTGTCACTTTATAAGCCTACATTCCGTTTCAATCCATACACCTTTAAGGTCGCAACCCCTATTTCACCTCCCAATTGTGTTCATTTGACCTCTAATCACTTTCTTCTACAACCTCCATTATCCAGGTATTCAATTTCGCATCAAATTCACGTTCCAAATTACCAACTTCTATCAATTGTATACATTATTTCATGGTTTGTAATTTCAGCAATAAATTGTAATGTTTTTTTTTTTTAATTTTTTTAGCGACTTAATTTGGATACCGGTGATAAATTGCTAACTTGATAACTGAATGCATTCATTTGCTATGATTATGATGTGGGGCTTTAGCCTAAAGAGCGTAGGCGGGTAAAGGTTGGAAAATTGCGGCAATGAGACCATAGATGGAGAAACAAATGTAATATAAATATTATTTGCTTTCACTTTGAATGTATATGTAAGTTCATTCTTTTTAAGTTTTCATTTTTTTTGTCAGGGTCATCACCACACGCCCGAGACTAGATGACTATGTCTTTATGAGGAACAAAGTGTTAGCAAGTTAGGGACTTCTATAAGCAAGATATTGGTTTGTTCGGCACTTTTTGTTTCATTTGATTAGATTTATTCGGTTCATTTTCCATTTAACAGGTTATAATTTGGTTATTTAATTAAACCGGGCACAAAGATTTGTGGAACCAGTCACCAAACATAACTGAATTCACAATATGGATACGATTAGAAATCGATCAGATAACCGAATTTACCATTTGGTTCGGTTTTTTAAAGTTTGATTTTCGCATTTTTATGGGTTTTTTTTTGCATAACTCTAATTTTTACTTATTACCACAATTTTATATACAATAATAACGTACCACAACGAACCAAGCCCCTAACGACCCCCGTTGTGACCCTAAATATCTATGATCTTATATGAATTTTATTCAAAACCAAGTTTACCCGCCGCTAGGTGGACTCCATACCAGGAATTTTTAGTCATCTAATCTCTTGTCATTTTAAATAAAACTCAGATCAACGTGCCACAAACCAAATTCCCATTTTATCCCCGCTACAACACGCGACTGCCTTAAAAAGGTATCAATTTAACTCAGGATCAAAACATGTTATAGCCAGTATAGATGGTTGAAATGGGTTGTTTTTTTAAAGTACCATAATAGACCGTTATATTTTCTTAAAATTCTAACCATTGGTTGATATATTTATTTTAGAAACAACCTATCATAGTTTACTCTTTTTTTTTCGACTTTCACTTCTATAGTAGTGGAATTGGCTGCAATTGCTGACCTTTTGATGGTTAAAACAAGTTAAATAATAAATAGTGGTAAAAAGTTTCAGAATAACATAAATATCAGGGAATGCATTATTTAAATATTAATTAAATTAGTTCATATTTATAAATATTTAGATTTCTGTTGTTTTCATTAGAATGTATTTATAATATTTGTTAGTAATTAAACTTAGTTAAGTGTATGCTGTTGTTATTGGTTAAAATTATTATTAATAGTATTTTGATTATTTACAACTTATGATATTTCTATTATTGTTTTCATTGAATCAATAGTCTTAGTATAATTAATATAACTATTTAATTATTATTATTATTATTATTATTTGATTAACTATGTCACGCTTATGACACACTAATGTTATTAACTCGAAAACTTTAATTTAAATAAAACTATAAAATAAATAAATAAATAAATAAATTAGAAAACTAACAGATTACTCTACCGTATATCACAATATGATTGATATAAACGAATAACGTCTTGCAAATTGTCTTGTGTTGACCTTAAACACTTCTCACTCCCTTTGTCTCATTTGTCTTGTTTTTATTAAACCTCCACTAAGATCTCTTGCATTGACCTATAGCGAACTACGATACAGTCATGAACCATACTGGTGTCATCTAATTTCTATAGCATCTCCACCCCAAACCAGATCATACCGACTGAATACGTGTTGTGTTCCCGCTGCAACGCGCGGGCACACCTACTAGTATGTATATATAGAATGTTATGTATCCGCGATAATCTTATTTCTTTCGATGAAGAAGAGATCCACCTTTTTATCTTATATTTCTACATCTAGGATCCGACTTGTATCATTGATACTAATAGGAACTTAACGAGAATGGAAAAAAAAAGTTTGATTCAGAGGGAAAAGAAGAGGAAAAAATTGGAACATAAATATCATTTGATTCGTCGATCCTCAAAAAAAGAAATAAGAAAAGTTCGATCGTTGAGTGACAAACTTCTCCTCAGGAGGATAGACGGGGCGATTCAGGTGAGATCCAATGTAGATCTAACTTTCGATTCACTCATGGGATCCGGGCGGTCCGAGGGGGGGGGGGGACCACCATGGCTCATCTCTTCTCGAGAATTCATACATCCCTTATATATATATATATATATATATATATATATATATATATCACATCTACAGACACACACCCTCTCTCTCTCTCTCTCTTCCTTTTTCCTTCCTTCCTTCCTCCCAGGCACCACCCACCACCACCACCACCACCACCACCATACCAAACCCAAACGCCGATCAACTCCCACCGCCACCACCGCCGGCCACCACACCAAACCCAAACGCCGGCGCCGCGTGTCGCCACCACTCGCCACCAAATTAAAAACCCTTGATCTAAAGGGATGAATCGGACCATATCAAGCCTGAATCAAAGACA
Organism: Bidens hawaiensis; assembly: GCF_021521415.1. NCBI lineage: Eukaryota > Viridiplantae > Streptophyta > Magnoliopsida > Asterales > Asteraceae > Bidens > Bidens hawaiensis. Next base: position 60,637 of record NW_027505638.1, read on the forward strand.
AATTATACCTGAATCAAAACAAATCAAAGCTTATTTGATGAACTAGGCATAAAAGATCCAAAATCGAACCTAAAATTGGGGGTTTGACATCATCTTCTTCGGCAACCCCTCTAATGACGACGGCTATTGGGCAACGGGGTGTTGGCGGCGAGTGGTGGCGGTGGGTGTTAAATTCGGTCATGTGCACAGGCGTTTGGGTTTAGTGTGGTGGCCGGCGGTGTGGCTGTGGGAGTTGATCGGAGTGGGTGTTCTTCTTTCTTCTCGATGGTGGATGGTGGTGATGAATCACAGTGGTGGTTGTGGTTGTGGTGTGGTGGTGGTGGTGGTGGGTGGTGCCGGGAAGGAAGGAAGGAAGGAAAAAGGAAGAGAGAGAGAGAGAGATAGGGTGTGTGTCTGTATATGTTTGTGTGTATATATATAATATTATTTGATTTTAATTTTTCAAGAGTAAAATGACCAATATACCCTCATGTGCATTGCACATGGCTATATTTAACGAAAAAATTTAACTGGGTTAGAGCCACAGGACTTAACGTGATATAATTTTTTAACAAAAAGGATGGTTTCTGCCATTAAGCTTGTGAAAGGACAACCATTGAAAAAACGTGCAAACATAAAGGACTAGTTTTGATGTTTTGTCAATGCAAAATAATTGAAAAAATTGTAGACAGCTTCATGGCTAAATTTGTAGCAAAAGTCTTACAACGTTCATAGCAAAAAGCTTTAAAATTTGAAGCTGCTAGATTCGTAGTAAAATTTGAAGCTAAAATGGTAACTAAGTTTCCTAGTAAGATTAGTAGGAATAATCATAGCAACTATCCTAGCTATTGTAAGTAGCGACTCCGTAGCAAACTATGTAGCTAAATTTTGTAGATAAAAAACCGTAGCTATATTACATAGCAAAATTTAATTACTAAAAATTCGTAGCAAATATATTTGTAGAAAAATCCGTAGCTAACGTAGCTAAAATAGCAACGTCTTTTTTTTTAGCTAAATCCATTGCAAATTATTAATCCGTAGCTAAAATACGTAGCAAATTCGTAGTAAAATGGGTGTTCGCTACAGATTTGCTACAGAATTAGCCGTAGAAAATATCTATTTTTGTAGTGGTGTTAAAAATATTAAAATTAATATATATATATATATAAATATATATATAGGGAGAGGATCAAGAGAAAACTCACCTTTAGAAAGAAAACTTAAAAACTCCTAAAAACTCGTAAATAATTATTTTAATTAAAAACTAAAAAATATTTTCAAAATTCTGTTTTAGCCATTATTCTTATATTTTCTTATATTTCACTCCAAAATATAAAAAAATTAAAAAAAATAAAAAAATTAAAAAAATACCCGCTGTAATGCACATACGTATTACTGTGCGATACCGTTGTATTATACATGTGTATTACTATGTATTTTTGAGTTTAACAGTGTTTTATTGCATATATTCAATATTTGTGTATTGTATATGTGTAGTAGTGTTGTATTATATGGAAAAAAATAATAATAAAATAAAAGTCGATGTGGTGCACATGTGCGTTAATGTTGTATTACACATACGTACTAATGTGTATTCGATGTGTGTATTAGTCTTATATTGCATATATACAATAGTGTGTATCAAATATGTGCAATAGTGTTGTATTCTATGCAATACAAACACTTTTGCATATATGCAATGCACATTATTACACATGCGCACTATACCAACGAGGTTACCGACAAGTTTTTTTTTTTTGAACCAATAACAACATATAAGAATAATGTAAAAAAAGAAACTTCAAATTTTTTTTTTTTAAAAGTTAAAAATAGTTTTTTAGAAGTTTTTAGGAGTTTTTAAGTTTTCTCTTTAAGAGGAGTTTTCACTAAAACCCACCCCTATATATATATATATATATATATATATATAAGGTTGAGTTCAATGGAGAAATCATATTAGTGTGAGAAGTTGGAGAAATCATTTAAACCAATCAAATTTTTTCTTTTTATTTTCTAATATAATTAAATCTAGGGGCATATTAGTAATCCTAATAATATTTTCAATATGGTAACTATTAAATTCAATTTTTGTTTCAAAAATTATTTTAAACTATATTAAAAACTTTATAAAAACTTACGATTGATTATTTGTATACTTTGATCAGACTTCTTTATTATTATTATTATTATTATTATTATTATTATTCATCCATGTCCCTTCTTCAACCTTCATACCCACCTTTCTTTTAACACTAAATCTGTTTATCAAGCTCCATATTAATTCAAACAAAGATGAAGATTTGTGATCAATTTTCAACGAGATCGGTATTTATGAAGATAAAAGGTATTTATGAAGATAGGTCCGACGATAATGGAACCACTGATGAAGAAGACGACGAAACCAGTGATGAAGAAGATGAACGGTGCTTTAATGAAGCGTACGATTATAATAAAATTCAAAATTCACATCCATTTATACATGTTTGTGATACCTTTTTTTCTAATAATTTTATAGCTACTAGGTACTAAATATAAATATGTATTTATCGTGTACACGATTATAAGATTGACAAAGTGTAATAACTAAAACAGCTGACATAAAAACATTCGCCTACATTTAATAGAAAACAACCTACAAATGAAAGTCTTTATATACTTAGTATTTTTTGACTTCTCTGCTTACGTCCTTTTTTTCTTTCTTGGATCAACACTGCCGAGAACTACAATCGAAAATATGAGATAATAATGGTCAACCAACTTAATTGGAAAAAAAATCATAGCATATGTTCTTAGGTAGCTTCTTTCATTTTTTCGCCCTTCACAATGCTTATAATCCTGTTTCTAATCACATACTCCCTTGTTTTGTCGGTAATATTTTGTAAAGCCAAATTTGTTTTCCTTTGATTTAATAGCAAACAAAACAAATTAAAAACCTACATAATAACCTATAAGCCTGCACATAATATAACAAACAATAGATTTCAACATGCTACACTGTAATATTAACAACATACACATTAACTTTAACAACCCACACATTAACCTTACCAACCTAAACAGTAGCATACTCACAAACAGTGGAATATAACATACCACACACTAACATAAAAGTAACCTTCTAAACTAAACCCTTACACAATTATATATTCATAAAACCTTGTGAGGAAAAACCAAAAGTAATGACTACATAGTTGAATACCAACATACTGAAGTTTGCATAAATATCCTACACATGCATACTTGTGTCCACAATTCACCTACGCAACTGCTTTGGTGTACATCCTACAAACAAAAAATATACATATACCACATAATCAAATTGTTAACTTACAATTATTTTCCATTAGCAAAACAAATCCAATATAATCTATTGTTTACTATATTAATGTACAAATATACAACCACAAAAGGTACAAGTATTGTAAAACCATAATATTTATTCCTACACTGTTACATACTAAGTCCTACATTTTTAGCCAGTAAGTACTACACTTGAAAACATAAGCTACCAACAACTAAATAATAGCAACCACAAAAACTATTTAGATGAAATGTTTATAAATAGCAGATATCCTACAAAATAAACATAAACCTACACAGTGACTATATTTAGCCCTTTTATAAAAACAAATAAGAAATCATTCGGGTATACGCAATGGTTCCATTACTTGCATAACATACCATGCCCCCCCACACAACAAACCGAATTACCCTACACAACGAACCAACTTCCCTACACCACATATAGCATATTAGATATGATGTGTGAGATTGCTTAAACAAACACAAAAAAGTCAAATCATCTTGTTTGACTATTATGAATCTGAAATCTTAAAAAATACTCAATTTTGAGCACACCAGAAGGAAAAATGACTAGCGTTACAAAGATAGTGTAGGTATCCAGACTTCCAATTAGGGTTACACATTCAATTAAATAATCAAAATAAGATAAATCGATCAACAAAAGAATACTAACCTTCATAATTGTGGCCTACTACACCTCCGACTTCAAACACAATTAGGGTTCAAGCAAAATACCCTTTTATGTAAAATTGATGATTAATCTTCAACAGCCTCAACGAAGATTGCTCGAATCAGGAACCAATTTGTGAATATTGTGTTGTAGTTTGTTATTTAGAGAGTTTTGGAATAGAGAAGAAGAGAATGACGAATACAGAGATTCTTATAATAAAATTGGGAGTTTCTATGTTAACCACAATAGCAAAATTACAAGATAGCCCTTCTTTATTAAAAGACATTAATAACACTTACCAGTAATTACAAAAATGCCACAATTAGTGTAGGCCATAGATCAATATTAATCAAGGGTTAGAATTCACTTCTCACACTAATATGATTTCTCCACTGAATCATTCCTTATATATATATATATGTGTGTACGCGTGCGATGTATATTTGGTGTAATAGTGGGTGGCCATGTCATCCGTCCGTCGCATGTTTGTAGCCACAAACATTGGCTTGGGTTTGTATAGTGCCAACTAGATCCGAACCTCGAGTTCCGGATACGTTATGAATGCTTTAGTATTTAACTTCCTTTTTAATTGACAATCATGAAAATTTATCAATACAAAATTACAAATAATCTTAAAATAATACTTATCTCTCAGAATAGTTACAAAATAATAAATCAGTCATTTTCGTTACAAAATAATAATTTTAAAAATGAATGAGAAACAGTAACTATTAATTACATACGAAGTTTTTAAAGCGAAACTATGATTTGAAAATTAAACGTTACATATTATTCCAGATAATTTTTATGTTCTCCTCGATCTCTTAAACAAATCACACTAATGGTAGACCTTCAAATAGTTTTATATGAGACTATTTAATTTCATATATTATGTTAATGACATAATGTTTTAGCAAAATTCATTAGTACAATAATATTAAATATTAAATTTATTAATAAAATAATATTAACACGAATATATAACAATCTCAGACAACTAAATTTACTTGCTTCATTCGTTCAGAGAAATGCATTATTATTTTCACTTGCTGGTTACAAAACATCCCGACATAAAGAAAATGAGTTTGTTATAAATTGATTGATTCATTAATTGTTTTTGGGGGAAAAGAGAAATGATCACGTATTTATTAGCTTTATTTTCTTTTGTGGTCATCATCAATGGCGATCCTATTGTTCCGGCATTATGTATCTTCGGGGACTCTACATTGGATGCAGGAAACAACAATCATCTTAACACTTTGTTCCGAGCAAACTTTCTTCCTTATGGAAGAGATTTCATAACTCATAAACCTACGGGTAGGTTTTGCAATGGAAAATTGGCAGCAGATTATACTGGTAAATAAATTTATGACAAAAAGAACATAAATGCATGGTCTTGGTGTTGATCATTTGTTTTTAACAGTTTCCTATACTATGTTGTATAAACAGATGAATTCTTGGGCTTTGAAACATATCCACCACCGTTTCTTAGTACAACGAACAAGACACGTCTCCTAGGTGGCGCCAACTTTGCCTCCGCAGGCTCTGGTTATGCATACCAGACAGCTCGATTATATGTATGTAATAATAAATATCAAATTAATTTAGATGCACTTTGGTTACCAATGTATAATTTAAACTATATATGTTTGTGGCAGAAAGCGGTTTCTTTACGACGGCAGGTTTCCTATTACCAGGAGTGGCAAAAGCAAGTGGTTAGTATGGTCGGAAACGAGAGCGCAAACGTCATATTTTCTGGCGGAATTCACATTTTAGGTGCAGGAAGCAAGCAGTGATTTCCTTCAGAACTACTACATCAACCCGGTTTTGAGGAAATTGTATACACCTTTAAAGATTGCAGACATTCTTTTGAAATCATATTACACCTTCGTGGAGGTAACTTTGAAGCTAACTTAAGTTGTTTCATACATAACAATTTAACGCTGATATATATGTAATTTGTGTACGCGTAGAAGCTCTATAATTTAGGAGTAAGAAGAATCGGAGTAGCAACGTTACCACCAGCCGGATGTTTGCCAGCAGCCATCACGCTCTTTGGTTCTGGAAGCAACGAGTGCATACCCAGGATAAACCGGGACGCTGTCCTGTTTAACAACAAACTAAATGCCACGTCTAAGAATCTACCGGCCAAGCATCCGGACCTAAAGCTTGTGGTCTTCGACATCTATCATCCTCTTCTTCATCTAATCACAAAACCTTCCGATAATGGTAAAAGCATCCTTTTTTATTTGGCTACTCATGAAGCATGTTATGTTTAGTATGGGTGAGCTATACTGTTAAAATGAGTAAACTTCCATTTTCATCTATATGGGTTGACAATTTTACTCTTTCCGTCTAAAACAATCTTTTATAGACATTTCCGTCCGTACAATTTCATTTTCTTGTCATTTCAGTCTAATTCATGCACACTATTGTATGATAACCAACATAAACTCGATAAGATATAAAAATAACAATAATAATAAATAAATAAATATTAGTATAAACCTTGAACAATCTCCCCCCCCCCCCCCCCCCCTCTTCTTCCCCCACATCACTATCACCGTTTTGGGGCTTCCATCAGAGACCAGCACCACAACCTCACCAATAACAAACCCAACAGTGAACTATTTTGAGTTATCGACATCCATGCGGCATCAATAACTACGTAATTCCAACCAAACCCTTGTGCTACCAAATTTCCCCTTCACATTCTATCAAATTCGGTCATCTAAAGAAGAATACATCGACTTCCGATTTCCAAACTGAAGCAATTAACAAGATTTCAAAACACTAATCATGGTGCAATTAACGACATTCTAGGGTTTTAATTGTTTAGCATATGAAATTACTTCTATTTAAGCTATTGCAATTTCGACAGAGATATATTCGAGTTCGAGAGTTAATCGTGAAGATGGCACAGCCAGGGCGTCCCGAAGATTTAAATACCTCGGCCGAGCCGAGATAAAAGGCCCGTAGGCCTTAACGAATAACAGATGATATAAGCTAATATTTATAAACGATGATTAATATTATAACAATTAACATAACATAAAAAAAATATGAATGCAATACCCAAATTTTGATACCCTAAAACTTAATCCTTATACGAGTTATTAATACAAAATTTATTAAAACTAATATAGTTAATGCACAACAGAGGTGGAGACATATGATATATTGGTTATAAATGACAGATTGGGGGGCAAGATTAGTGATGTGACGATGTGGGTTTCTATTGGAACTAGAATAGCGATGAAGGAGATTTTGGGGCGTGACGATGGTGTTCTAGCAATGGTTATAGACGACGGGGTGGAGAGGATGGGGCTACTGTGGCTGTGTCGCCGTTGTTGGTCATCGGAATTTTGGAAATTGTCGACTAGTGTTAAGTTGGCGGCGGCAAGCTGTTAGAGCTGATAGTGGTGGGGGTTATTGCTAGGTGGTGGTGAGAAGGGGGGGGGGGGGGGGGGGTGTGTGGAGGGGATGACCACCGGAAAAGTTGCAGCTGCGGCGGTGTTGTCAGCAATATTAGGTCCAATATTAGAATATTAGTTTTTTATTGTTAATTGTATAACAAATAGTATGGTATAATGTAATAAATGGGGATAAAAAATAAATAAATGCCTTTCAAGTTAACCGAATTAATTATTGGTGTTCGAATACAACGATTGACAAATTTCTATGTGTTAGAAATAGAACCTTTTAAAACGAACCTGCTAGCTATATTCTTAGGCGTTTTAGATAAAGTTCAGTTGTTTTGTATTTCTTAGACAACTTACCGATTCTATTATGTGTAGGCTTTTTTGCGTCAAGAAGGGGATGCTGTGGAACAGGAATAGTTGAGACTTCATTGTTTTGTAACGCAAGGTCAGTTGGTACATGTTCAAATGCTACAAGGTATGTGTTTTGGGATGGAGTTCATCCATCTGAAGCTGCAAACCAAATCTTGGCACAAAATTTGCTTGAGCAAGGACTTGGCTTAACATCTTAGAACATTTTGATACAACATTTCTTTTTATATCTTTGTGTTTGAGTTTCTATTTGTGCGTAAATGTGAAAATTTACAATAAAAGCAATCACATTGGAATTCCTATAAGGAAAAAATAAACAACGAAAAAAAACTCATTTCATTAAATTACTTATAGTTTTTCTTACCCATAAATTATAAGCATTATAGCTATAGATTCAATAGTGAATTCTTATATTTACCAACTCATTAATTCTCTCACAAAGTTCTTTTTTTGTGAAAGGAAGAAAAACGAAGAAAAGTAAAATTGATTAACTATATATTATCTAATTGAATAGACATAAATATAAGGAATGAGATGTGATAGTATTCATCAAAGTTTCTGCAATTTCTTGGATTTTTTGTATTTGTATTTGTTTTTGTTTACCTGAACTAGGAATATAATTCGGATCTTTTGTATTAATAAAAACTTGCATTTTTTATATTTAACTTTGTTTAACCTTTTTTATATTCTCTTAACTTTCAAACTCGTTAAACAACTTGTAGAAACCCTTAAAATCGCTTAAAATTGCTAAAAAACGCATTTATAGAAGTCCAAGGGCTAAGTATGCCAAAAACCAAAGTTTTTATAAAATTTGCTCAAGGTGTCGCGTGGCAAGGCCCTTCTCTCCTCCCCACATGACGTGGGCAGCCACCTGATTAGCAAAAGTTCATTTTTGACTTGTTTATTCGTTTTCAATGTTAAACCCTTCCTAATTTGACCCAAATCACGAAAATTAAGCCCCAAGTTAAGTTATATGATATTAAAACATGTCCAAGTTCATTTCTTTGATATTATAACCGGAAAAGATCCCAAGAATCTCTAAGTTATTTGGCTCGATTTCATCATTAATTGACAATTCAATTTTTCTAAACGAGTATGTTAACTAATAAATGAATTTAATATTATGTATTTAAGCAAACATATCATAAAACCCTAAAAATTACTGCAAAATAAGCCACCATCTCTGCAAATCTTGAATTCCATCTCCTCCATTGACGATTCTTCAAGTTATTTAAGCCTTTGCTTGACTTTGGTGTTGAAGACTCGTTGACCTTGCTTATCTTCTTGTTCTAGTCATCATTTGGGTAAGTTGTCTTCTGATAAAACACATGTTTTTACATAAATAATAAAAGCCCTTAATCAATTTTAGTGATTGAGGAAGTTTCATGGGTTAATTTGATCCTGACCTGTTTAGAGTTATAAAAGTCAATTTTGGTACCTTTTCAATTACTATACATTCTATTAAAATCTAGCTTTCTGGCCAGAAGACTTTTATCTTTGTCTTAAATTTTGAGTGTATTGGTCAGAACCCGACTTCACAGTCAAAGTTCATATTCTAAATAGTACCATCTCGCTTAAACATTAAAAATCTCATATCTTGAGTTCTATTATCCGTTTTCCGTGATTACAGCGGCATTATTCTCGGTTTTAATTCTACTTTATTATCTCAAAGTTTTAGGTTCATTCATGTCAGCTCAGTCAGCACGTTAAAGTCTCGAGTTTCGGTTTCTTTATCTTATTATCTTTTATCTCATCTAAATAATAAGGTGAGTAATCGCTCCCACTTTCTACTATTTTTAAACAGTTTTTGGGGACTTCATGCGTACTATTTCAAACGATTTTTACATCAATTTAACAAACGAATCATATTTGCTATTTGTTGTGCTTCAATAATGTGTTATATGCAAGATGGTTAATTGTTTAAGTATTGTTTCAAAGACGTCCATCATAATATATCTCATTTAGTATGATCATACGCCGTCTTAGTAACCATCGATTATGTTCGATTATTCATGGTCAAACGACACCATTATTTGTTTAATCGCAATATATTGTATTAGTAGCCATGGATTGTGTTCGATTAATCATGGTCAACCGACACCACTATTTGTACTTAATTGTATTACACACTTGAGCATTGATTTGTCTCTTTAGTGTGTGTGTGTCTATACATATACATATATATATATATATATATATATCTCAAAACTGGTGATTTACTCGCTTAACATGTGTTGTTGACAAATTATTATATTTTTACGCATATCGCAGGTGGCATTGGATTTTGCAAGTTTGAAGCTCGTAGAATCAGACCCTTAGGATATCAACTAACGATAATTGTTTAGTTAAATAATTATAAAGTGCATTGTGTGTGTTTATGAATATTGTAACGTGTATTGTGATTCATATTTAATTAAGTAATTTAGATATTATTGCTTTTATAAATTAGTGTCTTACAAGCTATGAGCAATCAGTTCGTGCCCTAACATTTCTATATTAGGTTGGGGTGTGACATATTGGTATCAGGGCCGAAGGCTATAAAATAGGTCATTAGACATGATGATCTAGTAGCATGCTTAGGACCCTATACATGCTTATGAGTGCCTTATTTGTTTTATTTAGATTATTGATAGCTTGCTAATATTTAATTATTTTATTTTATATAAGCGACACACACACAAACTCCGAGGCTATGCCTCGAATCTCAAAATATTTTCTAACTCTTTTCTCAAAACCCCCTAGATTTTATTTATTCTTTTATTTATGGGGAATTCCTTAAGAATTCCCACGATTCTTATTTTTAGTCCTTCTCATTAAGACAAGGGGATATGACGGGTTCTTGGAGTAACTGGAAGGGGGGAGAATGAGTGCCAAAACGATTCCAATAATCAAAGGAAAGATGCTACTCCTTTCCTGGAAGATCTCGAACATAGTATTCAGACCTATAGGCTAGAGCGGAAGATATGTCATATCATCCGGAACCTTAAGTTGTCAGCGTAACCAATGTGACGGTTACATTCCCTAAATTATCAAACTAAATTAACGGGGATTACGTGGATAAATTAGGAAACTCCAAACTATTTAATTATTATTATTATTATTATTATTATTATTATTATTATTTTTAAATGTTTAGTTGGGGATCCATGGATACTCCAACTATCTATTTTATCAACCTGTTTTAATTATGACATTTTTTTGGGGTATTATCATTTGTGGTGGTTCACAAGATGCTTCAACTACCCATATTTGATTTTGTTAATTCGTTATTTAGTAGAACCAATTAAAATGCCATGGAACGCTTATGGGTGGTTCAACTCCATTATCTCGGTGATTCGTTATTTAGTTGGGACAACAAAATGCCATGGAAAACTCATAGGAAGCCTTACTCACAAATTTATTTTGGTATGCTAACAAGTTAGGACGATAAAATACCATGGAAGGCTCATGGAAAGCCAAACCCATCGAAGAAAATTCGTTTATTCATTTATTTACTTGATTTTATTAAATCAAAATTTCATATTTGATTTATTCACTTTACTTCAATTAATTAAAGTATTTTAATTTCCATAATCCGGCATAATCCTCTAGTTATAATGACACAACTATCACAATTTATTTAAAAAGATATCATTTGGCTACGTTATTTAAATTATCTCCTCTCGTTTATTTTATTTTATTCTCAAACTATCAAACGTTTCAGTTTTCACCCTCAACTTATAAGTATTAACTTTTTAACACTTCATGTTTTGGTTAATCTTGTGTTACTTCTCATATTTTACAACTTATAATTATTAACATTTTAGTATTTCATGTTTTGGTTAATCTTGTGTTACTTAATGTTTTAGTACTTCAAGTTTTGGGTAATCTTGTGCTACAATCTTACCGAACGTCATTTTTCTTATCCCTGTAGAATGTCTTCATTTCGAGAAAATCACCACCGTACTCAACATGGTTCCATTGAAACTTTTGATCGCCGCATGGCGCCTGTATAATCAAGGAGATGGCTGCTGTGATCCTGAGAATCGTGACCCAAATCCAAAACATCAACTCAACCGGTTCAACCTCCTCCTCTAACCCCTCCGCTGGTAACTACAACCATTTCACCACCGCTCATCACCACAACAAGAAGCGCAGACTCAACCACACTGACTATGATCTCAATCGACCTAACGTACCTCAACCTCACCCCAATCCAACCATCCCAACCGAAAAGCCATATGTTAGACCACACCATTTATGTGACAAATAAAAGATTTATCACCCAGCTACTCAACTTGTCATACCCAACAACCTAACGGCAGAACATGCTGGGGCGCGAAAATTTTTGTATCATAGCTCAAACACCCTAAAATAATAACAGGTGTCAATATATAAATTTATTTATTCATAAAAACTTGTACACAAATAAGTTAAAGAGGAAAAGAAAATACAACAATTGTTCTATCTTTATTTATTATCCTAAATTCCAAACTAAATTCTCCACTTCAATTCACTTGATATAACAACCTGCATTATGCGTATAAATAATTTTTCAGCAACACATGTTGAGCAAATAACCATGGTTTATAATAATAATAATAATAATAATAATAAGAAGAAGAAGAAGAAGAAGAAGAATTCCTTGTGTTAGTCAACAACATCAATCAAGAAAAACAAATAGATGTGTCTTTTCAACTGGCAATAGAGTTCGGACATATTTACTCGGATAGATTCGCAACCAATAAGTGTATCTTGTTGAACATGCCACTAGATTCTTACATGTCTAATTGAACGGCGTATAAATAAGGATGAGAATGAGATACCAACCAACCATAAACGCAGTAAACACATAAATCATATAGCAATCAACAATTAATCAAACAATATCACAACCACACAATTAATGGAAATGTGTTTTGAGTATAATTGTATAATAGTAAATAACGTAGTATGCATAGTGCCCTCAAAACAAAAACAATAGGAAAAAGAGGATGTGAATACTCACCTGAAATAAATAAAGGCGGTAATGGAGAAGAGGGGTAAAGTGGACTAGTTAGTTCCACGAGAAGCTTCGACAATAAGTCCTAATTTTAAGGGTAGAACTAAAATAAATAATCTAACGACATAAATGAAAAAGGCATGACATGATGAGTTTATAACGGATTTGGGATCGATAAAATGTTTTATACACACAAACACACATACATATAAATTAATTGAGTGAAAACCGTAAATGATATAAATATTCACACAAGTTACTTATCGATTTTTAAACAATAAATTGTTAATTTATTATTATATATGCATCATACATATATATTTGTATATGTATATATATATATATATAGGAGATGGTTCAGATAAGAAGTCTTCTTAGTGTGAGAAGTGCGATAAATAATTTAGAACTATCGATTAAGATAGATCAATGGCCTACATTGATTGTGGCATTATTTTAATTAATGTGTCATTCATTTATTGACTTTTTAATAGAAATTAGTAATTTTGTTTTAAGTAGAAACGGCGCTTCACAATCAATATCCCTTACATCACGCTACCATCATTACTCATTCCATTTTCCAAAATTAACAACCACCATTCCAATGTCACAAATAATGATTATGCTTCAATTTTGTTTATAACAAAAGGTGTGTGTTCAGGGTTTTTAAGAACGTAAAAGCCACTGAGCAGATTGAGGAGGAAACTAAGAAGGATGATGAAACTGAGAGGGGTGACTCAAGCAAAGTCAGGTCTGTGAGAGTTGGTAGGAGGGAGAAGGATCGTGGTGGGTGTACTTACAGAACGTTTAAGGTATGTGACCTACCGAGGCTGACAGGTATGGGTGATGCCATAGCCACTCTCCAATGGATAACTTCTATGGCAAGGTTATCCGAATCAGCGAGTGCCGTCCCAACCAAGCGATAGGGTTTGCTACCCAATCGTTTGGTGATGAGGCCATGTTATGGTGGGAAACTGTGGAACAAAGAAAGACCCCTGAAGAGATTAAGGCCATGAGATGGGAAGATATGAAGGATATGGTTATGAAGCGACTTTGTATTGATGCCGAGGTGAACGGGCTGAGATGAAGTTTCTGAATCTGAAGGCAAGGAAAATGACATACCGCAAGTACACTACTGAATGCAACCACATGCAACAGAATGCCGGAGGTGTAGGAAGCGACAATTAAGAAGGTTAGAGTATTGTTTTACATCAAATTTCATTTTTTTTATGTTCTAATACAATCCGAAACCCCAATTAGATGTCTACATACTTAATTTTGATATTGTGAACTAAAATAGATGACTACAATAGAGTCCTGTCGGTGGTTTAATTTTTTAGGTTTAGTATTTGTATTTAAATCTAATTAATATGTTAGTACAGATTAACAGGTCTATTTAGGTTTACATTGTGTGTTTTCAAATTTGGTAGGTAAAAAGAAAAAAGAAAAAGAGCTTTAGAACATGTACATGAAGTGTAGGTTTTGAATGTTAGATATCATAGTGTGTTTTTATAAATTTTTTGTCTTATACTTGGGCTTTCAATGAGTAGTGTGGGTCGAGAACGTTGACACGATGGGATGATTAGTGTAGGTTTTAAATACCAATCTATGATGATATTGAAATCATAACCTGATGATTCATCTCCTTTCTGGTAAGAAAAATATTTGCTTTTAGTCATACCGTGGATTAAAAACAATGAAAATATTAGCAGAGATGAAGGATGGTTTTATAAAAATGAAGGATTAGGGATGTGTTTCAATTATTTAAAAGAATAACTTTTAAGTAGTATTTGTAGGTTATGTATGAATTTATAAACGATGTGTAGGAACACAATGCTTATGTCGAATTTGTGGTTGTTTTAAAATGTGTAGGCTTTCTATATGTATGTGTGTTGATAGTATGTAAGTTTCTCAATATGTATGTTGTCAAATGTGTAGGTTCATTATGTAGGTTCCTGTTGTAGGTTCACAAATATGTGTACAATATGTAGGTAATTTAATATGTTATGTATGTCTAGACTGGTCAATATGAATGCTCTTAATATGCTGTGAATGTGTAGGATGTTTAACATGGATGTTGTCGCAATGTAGGTTGTTCAATATGTGTGTAGTTAGTGTGAAGGTTATGGAATATGTTGTTATAATGTAGGTTGTGGAATATGTTACTGTGTAGGTTGTCTTAATGTAGGTTGTGGAATTTCTTTTATATATATTTTTTTGGAATATGTTGCTGCGAAGACTGTGTAGGTTGGTTTATTGTAGGTTGTTTTAATTGTATGTTGTTACTATGTATATTGAAGGAGGCTGGGACATCCAAAGGTGGGGTCAATATATTCATTAACACCGATGAGGTTGTCGTCAAAATGAGCCACAAGAAACAATTACAAAGATGCAGGGATGATATGGACAATGTATAACCGTCAATGTAGGTAATTTGTGCAATCTGTTTAGATAAAATAGTATAATATGGGTTAATGTTCTTATAATATGGCAATTATGTGTAAGTAATGCATGTGTATCTAATATGAATCTGTGTAATATGGTTAATCGAACCCAAAAAAATGTAAGGTTGTTTAGAAAATTTGTGTAATATGTGCTGGTCTTGTTTATTGTGGACAACATGTTCATGTAGGTTTGTGTAGGTAATTTGATTTATGTAATATGTGCAAATACTAATGCTATTTACAATGGGACAATATTCTAATTTGGGCATTATATGTAGGCAATGCAGGTGTAAGAGATTTGAAGGTCGTTAGACATTCTATGGCATATGCGATTGAAGATGGAATTGTTATTTTAAGGCCCTTGGCCATTCTAGGTTAAAGATAAAGCAAGAAAATATGATTACCATTAAGACTTTGGACGTTTTAAAATGAGTGCATAGAGACTTCTATTGCAAAAATAAAGTCGGATTGTGATTTTCGAAGCCTTAACTAATTAGGATCCTTAGCCGTTGAGATTAAGGAAACAATACGTGGCCAAAGTCCTGCTTTCAGACATAAAAAAGTATATATATTATTTTAAGGTTCTATAAGAGAAAGGAATAGATATGTTTCGAAGAATTATACAACAATGACTATATTAGCAACTATTTGGTTAAGTTAAGGTTTTGTGGAAACTAATATTTTCATTATTATTTTTAAACCATTTATAGGATTCGATATGCTTGACCTCTAAGCAATTATGACATATTTGTTTTTATATGATAACCGTTGAACTCTTAATTGTTGAGAATACTATTGGTTTAATGTAATAATTTAGTCATTTGCATATGTTTTTTTTTTAATTTTTAATTACATTGAATAACACGTACTGCCTATGTCTATGCACGAACATGCATTCATGGGTTGGTTTAGTATATCAAAATGTCCCGTTTGTCATGTGTGTATTATTAGTTGTTTGATGTAGGTTGATTTTGGGATAATAAAATCTATTTTGATGTTTTAAATTATTTGGATAATTAAAACACTTAAGATCATATGTGAGTAGAAAAAATATCATAAAGAATTAAGAAAATGGAAAAGAATAATAAAGTTTGAAACTTACATGAAATCTGTATAAATTAATTACCAAAAAAAGAATTTGGAACCATGACTAATCTACCCTTATAATATAATAAATAGAAAAATAAAAAGAAAAGTTCTGATTTATAAAAATGATTTCTCACACTAAGAACATTTCTCGTGTGAACTTTGTGACACCGGTCAAAATTTAGCCTAACCCGATGCTAATGTAATCTATGTTATGTAATAAAATATTATAAGAAATAAAATAATGATATTTAGTTCCAAAAATTCCAAAATATATATACTTTATTTTATTGAGTTCGAAAAATTTCAAGTTTGTCGCATAGCGAACTCTACACAAAACAAACAACGGTAACGACTTAAATACAGTTAAATGTCCAAACATGTCAGGGATGACTCGAAAAATTATAAATATAATAAAAACATTAGTAATAAGTGATAAACTTATTTTTAGAAGATTCTTTTCGAAAAATTTAGAAAGTTTGCGCTTCAATAACCAGTGTTCGACATCGAACAAGCCCGAACTTAACTATCACCAAATTTTAGATTCCTTAGTTCATATTGTCAGGAACCCAATATCGGATAAAACCTGATAACAGTTATTAGAAACGGAATTCGTTTGTTAATTAAAATTCACAAAACGTAAAACGGAAAAGTTAGAACTTTATTTAAAACCCACCAAAATTACCCAACCCTTTTCTCTTCCCACCATCCACCACCCACCATCCAATCCACCACCCACCATCCAACCCATGGTTTTGCATACATTCACCATCATAATTTACCTAGTATGTGTTGGGTGATTTTAAATGTTGCCAAGTAAACCTACCATAACGCATCACCTAAGCTAAATAACACACATCACCACCCTACTCTCTTTACTCCTCCCTTTAAATACCATTACACCCCACCACCATTTTTCATCATTTTCAAAATCCTTTTTCAACAAACACATACACCATGAAACATTAAGTTAGAATGAAGGTTTAAGTGGGTTGCATGTGGATTAGGACGCTATAGAAATCAAGAAGATCAAGTCATTGTTAAGAGATTTTGTCATCTTTATCATCTCTTAAATTTCACCCAAAAATCCAAGGTAAAATAATAACCCATAAATGTGGTGTATTGATTTTTAGTTATGATTTAATAATAATGGTTAGAGAAATTTGAAAGATGAAAAGGAAAAGTGTGTGCATGTGTGTGTAATTGTTAGTTTATATGTATGAATGTGGGGACCATAACCCAAATGCATGTGTACAAACATGAAACATGAATTTAGTTGCACTGTTATTGTTATATTGAAAAAAAAAATAGTCTTGTGTTGTTGATTTGGATGACTAATAATTTGGTAAACATGATATTTATAAAGTGGGTTTCTACATAAGTTGTTGACTAGATAATAGTAGTTGCTTTTATTAATTGGTACGATTGAAATATGAACTTTATAATAATCAAGAGATGAAATTTGGTATTTGGTGTTTGGTTTAAAAGTTAGATTTTGGTAGTATTGCACATGATTCTTGAAGAAAGTGATGATAGGGTTTTGTTAGAATAATAGTTGAAATATGTCTAAGTTAGACTATTGTTGATTATTACTAATAAAAGAAACTTTTTGCTAAGTGCATAGTTGATTTTAATTTTGACATGAATGTTTAACATACATGAATTTGAGATATTATTTAAAGGTGATTAAAAAAAATGATATAGAACACCATGCTAGTAATTGATAAATTTTTATGAAACTACATATAATTGGTACTTACTATATATAGAAACTTTATTTTTTTCACACATGGTAAAATCTCTAGTTGATGAAATAATGTCATAATATTTGAACACACATGCATACATGATGAATTGAATATAAAGAACTTCATACTACTTGGTCATATAAGAATCATTTACCCATGATGAGGTTGTATGCTAGAAAATTGGTTACTAGTCACCAATATTGAATAAGAATATGAAGTGTGTTAAAAGTTATAATAAAGCATCTTACATGAATGATCATTACTTGTTAAGGAAGAATAGAAATCAGATTTTAAAAGTATTTGATGATATATGATGATTGCAAAGATTGTTAGTTGATTAAGATTGTTTAACATGCTAGAGTAGAACATAAACTGCTTGCTTGAAACTTTGCTTAAAATTGTAATTTTTGCTAACCCCTAGAAATTCTGGAAAATTATGAGTTTGAAAACACTTAAGTTGATGTCAAAATTTTTTAGGATATTTGGTTTGACTTAGTTGCTTATCGGTAACTTTAAAGATCGAAAAACCGACTTTTAAACGCGAACCGACACCACATTTAGGGACTGTTTTAGAACAGCCCCTAAAGTCATAAAATACTTGTACATAACATAAGTTAATGTAAATGTAACATCCGACTTTTTAGAAACAATAAATAATGAAATATTTAAATAAACCTTGTTATTTAATGTCCGTAGAATAATAATAAATTAATACAAGAAATGGTAGGCATAAATGGGTATGGACCTAGCACTAAACATGGACTTAGTAAACTAATGGGCCTAAGGTCCATGAGCTAAGGGTAAAAATACCCCTTAGCCCTTCCTTAAAACCTTAGATCTCATAATTCCATTTACCTTCCATATTTGCCAAACACCTCAAGAAAACACACACATAGCCGTTACTCTTTAAGTCGCAATTCGGATTAAAAGGCAGGAGATTCTAAGTTAATTAAAATTCACAAAACGTAAAACGGAAAAGTTAGAACTTTGTTTAAAACCACCAAAATTACCCAACCCTTTTTCTCTTCCCACCATCTAATCCACCACCCACCATCCAACCCTTGGTTTTGCACGCATTCACCATCATAATTTACCTAGTATGTGTTGGGTGATTTTAAATGTTGCCAAGTAAACCAACCATAACACATCACCTAAGCTAAATAACACACGTCACCACCCTACTCTCCTTACTCCTCCCTTTAATTACCATGACATCCCACCACCACTTTTCATCATCTTCAAAATCCATTTTCAACACACACATATACCATGAAAGATTAAGTTAGAATGAAGGTTTAAGTGGGTTGCATGTGGATTAGGAAGCTATAGAAATCAAGAAGATCAAGTCATTGCTAGGAGCTTTTGTCATCTTTATCATCTCTTAAGTTTCACCCAAAATTCAAAGTAAAATAATAACCCATAAATGTGGTATATTGATTTTTAGTTATGATTTAATAATAATGGTTAGAGAAATTTGAAAGATGAAAAGGAAAAGTGTGTGCATGTGTGTGTAATTGTTAGTTTGTATGTATGAATGTGGGACCAAAACCCAAATGCATGTGTACAAACATGAATTTAGTTGTACTGTTATTGTTATATTAAAAAAAAAAAAAAAATAGTCTTGTGTTGTGATTTGGATGACTAATAATTTGGTAAACATGATATTTATAAAGTGGGTTTCTACATAAGTTGTTGACTAGATAATATTAGTTGCTTTTATTAATTGGTACGATTGAAATATGAACTTTATGATAATCAAGAGATGAAATTTGGTATTTAGTGTTTAGTTAAAAAGTTAGAATTTAGTAGTATTGCACATGATTCTTGAAGAAAGTGATGATAGGGCTTTGTTAGAATACATAATTTGATAGTTGAAATATGTCTAAGTTAGACTATTGCTGATTATTACTAATAAAGGAAACTTTTTGCTAAGTGCATAGTTGATTTTAATTTTGACATGAATGTTTAACAAGCATGAATTTCAGATATTATTGAAAGGTGATTAAAAATATGATAGAGGACACCATGCTAGTAACTGATAAATTTTTGTGAAACTACATATAATTGGTACTTACTATAGATAGAAACTTTATTTTTTTTCACACTTGGAAAAATCTCTAGTTGATGAAATAATACCATAATATTTGAACACACATGCATACACGATGAATTGAATATAAAGAACTTTATACTACTTGGTCATATAATTATCATTTACCACGATGAGGTTGTGTGCTAGAAAATTGGTTACTAATCACAAATATTGAATAAGAATATGAAGTGTGTTAAAAGTTATAATAAGGCGTCTTATATGAATGATCATTACTTGTTAAGGAAGAAAAAAAATCAGATTTTAATTTGATGATATATGATGATTGCGATGATTGTTAGTTTGATTAAGATTGTTTCACATGCTAGAATAGAACATAAATTGCCTGCTTGAAACTTGCTTAAAATTTGTAATTTGTGATAACCCTATGAATCTAGAAATTCTGGTAAATTCTGAGTTTGAAACACTTAAGGTTATGTACAAAAATGTTTAGGATATTTGGTTTTACTTAGTTGCTTGTCAGTAACTTTAAAGATCGAAAAACCGACTTTTAAACACAAACCGACACCACATTTAGGGACTGTTTTAGAACAGCCGCTAAAGTCATAAAATACTTGTACATAACATATTTAATGTACAAAAAGAGTACAAGATAGAAAAACTTGATCCTAGACGGTTTGTGTCGCGAAAACCGACACGAAAACGTTAAAATTTGCTAATTTTAGAAAATAATAACTAAAATGAAAATAAAGTATTTTTATAAAAGAACTTATAAAAATTAATTATTTTTATATAAAAAGTGTTTTCAAAAATTTAAATACATAAAGTTTCACATAAAAAGTTA